>NC_064641.1:416348040-416363040 GCF_023864345.2 Schistocerca serialis cubense | reverse complement strand
TACACGGCACTGATTAGTAATAGATGCAGAGCCATCAGAATACAGATAATATATACAACCATCCCTATACATGCTGAAAGACTCTGCACACAATGAGAACCACACGTCAGCCAGACACTCTTATCACACACTACTCCCTGCCTGTAACAGGCGCACACACACAATATCTAACCACCAGCATGGAAGAACATCCAGTGCATCCTCTCCGCCATATTACACAATCCACACTATCAAAACCAGACCGGGAGGTCCACCCGGAAAACAGAATATCCCACCCTTCCGACATCCGCCATTGCTCAGCTAAGCCACGAACACCCACACATGTCCTACACAGGGGTGCACCCAACATCACAATACTGCCTCCTGTCAGAGCACACAACCAATGGCAAGAATGAAAGACACAGGTCTGCCACACCCATGGAATCGGAGCGCCACCTGTCATGCGCCAAAAGTGCATCCTGACGTGACAAATCGGATAATGCCGCAGGCATCCACTTACGATAATCACTATCAACGAACCTGCCGGCCCCCCCCCCAATACACCTTTCCTTACAACAACGTGTATCTGAACCTAACCTATATTTTAACTGAACCTAACCTATATTGTACCTGAACCTAACCTATGTTGTACCTTAACCTAACCTATGTTGTACCTTAACCTAACCTATGTTGTACCTTAACCTAACCTACGTTGTGCCTTAACCTAACGTACGTTGTGCCTTAACCTAACCTACGTTGTGCCTTAACCTAACCCATGTTGTGCCTTAACCTAACCCATGTTGTGCCTTAACCTAACCCATGTTGTGCCTTAACCTAACCCATGTTGTGCCTTAACCTAACCCATGTTGTGCCTTAACCTAACCCATGTTGTGCCTTAACCTAACCCATGTTGTGCCTTAACCTAACCCATGTTGTGCCTTAACCTAACCCACATAGTGCCTTAACCTAACCCACGTAGTGCCTTAACCTAACCCACATAGTGCCTTAACCTAACCCACGTTGTGCCTTAACCTAACCCACGTTGTACCTTAACCTAACCCAATTTGTGACTTAACCTAACCCAATTTGTGCCTTAACCTAACCCAGTTTGTGCCTTAACCTAACCCAATTTGTGCCTTAACCTAACCCAATTTGTGCCTTAACCTAACCCAATGTGTGCCTTAACCTAACCCAATTTGTGCCTTAACCTAACCCAATTTGTGCCTTAACCTAACCCAATTTGTGCCTTAACCTAACCCAATTTGTGACTTAACCTAACCCAATTTGTGCCTTAACCTAACCCAATTTGCGCCTTAACCTAACCGACGTTGTGCCTAACCTAACCTACGTTGTGCCTTAACCTAACCTACGTTGTGCCTTAACCTAACCCATGTTGTGCCTTAACCTAACCCATGTTGTGCCTTAACCTAACCCACGTTGTGCCTTAACCTAACCCATGTTGTGCCTTAACCTAACCCATGTTGTGCCTTAACCTAACCCATGTTGTGCCTTAACCTAACCCATGTTGTGCCTTAACCTAACCCATGTTGTGCCTTAACCTAACCCATGTTGTGCCTAAACCTAACCCACATAGTGCCTTAACCTAACCCACGTAGTGCCTTAACCTAACCCACGTAGATCCTTAACCTAACCCACGTTGTGCCTTAACCTAACCCACGTTGTACCTTAACCTAACCCAATTTGTGCCTTAACCTAACCCAATTTGTGCCTTAACCTAACCCAATTTGTGCCTTAACCTAACCCAATTTGTGCCTTAACCTAACCCGATTTGTGCCTTAACCTAACCCAATGTGTGCCTTAACCTAACCCAATGTGTGCCTTAACCTAACCCAATTTGTGTCTTAACCTAACCCAATTTGTGCCTTAACCTAACCCAATTTGTGCCTTAACCTAACCCTATTTGCGCCTTAACCTAACCTACGTTGTGCCTTAACCTAACCTACGTTGTGCCTTAACCTAACCTACGTTGTGCCTTAACCTAACCTACGTTGTGCCTTAACCTAACCTACGTTGTGCCTTAACCTAACCCATGTTGTGCCTTAACCTAACCCATGTTGTGCTTAACCTAACCCATGTTGTGCCTTAACCTAACCCACGTTGTGCCTTAACCTAACCCATGTTGTGCCTTAACCTAACCCATGTTGTGCCTTAACCTAACCCATGTTGTGCCTTAACCTAACCCATGTTGTGCCTTAACCTAACCCATGTTGTGCCTTAACCTAACCCACATAGTGCCTTAACCTAACCCACGTAGTGCCTTAACCTAACCCACGTTGTACCTTAACCTAACCCTCATTGTACCTTAACCTAACCCACGTTGTGCCTTAACCTAACCCACGTTGTACCTTAACCTAACCCAATTTGTGCCTTAACCTAACCCAATTTGTGCCTTAACCTAACCCACGTAGTGCCTTAACCTAACCCACGTTGTACCTTAACCTAACCCACGTTGTACCTTAACCTAACCCACGTTGTGCCTTAACCTAACCCACGTTGTACCTTAACCTAACCCAATTTGTGCCTTAACCTAACCCAATTTGTGCCTTAACCTAACCCAATTTGTGCCTTAACCTAACCCAATTTGTGCCTTAACCTAACCCAATTTGTGCCTTAACCTAACCCAATGTGTGCCTTAACCTAACCCAATTTGTGCCTTAACCTAACCAAATTTGTGCCTTAACCTAACCCAATTTGTGCCTTAACCTAACCCAATTTGTGCCTTAACCTAACCTACGTTGTGCCTTAACCTAACCTACGTTGTGCCTTAACCTAACCTACGTTGTGCCTTAACCTAACCTACGTGGTGCCTTAACCTAACTTACGTTGTGCCTTAACCTAACCCATGTTGTGCCTTAACCTAACCCATGTTGTGCCTTAACCTAACCCATGTTGTGCCTTAACCTAACCCATGTTGTGCCTTAACCTAACCCACGTTGTGCCTTAACCTAACCCATGTTGTGCCTTAACCTAACCCATGTTGTGCCTTAACCTAACCCATGTTGTGCCTTAACCTAACCCATGTTGTGCCTTAACCTAACCCATGTTGTGCCTTAACCTAACCCATGTTGTGCCTTAACCTAACCCATGTTGTGCCTTAACCTAACCCATGTTGTGCCTTAACCTAACGCATGTTGTGCCTTAACTTAACCCATGTTGTGCCTTAACCTAACCCACATAGTGCCTTAACCTAACCCACGTAGTGCCTTAACCTAACCCACGTTGTACCTTAACCTAACCCACGTTGTACATTAACCTAACCCACGTTGTGCCTTAACGTAACCCACGTTGTACCTTAACCTAACCCAATTTGTGCCTTAACCTAACCCAATTTGTGCCTTAACCTAACCCAATTTGTGCCTTTACCTAACCCAATTTGTGCCTTAACCTAACCCAATTTGTGCCTTAACCTAACCCAATGTGTGCCTTAACCTAACCCAATTTGTGCCTTAACCTAACCCAATTTGTGCCTTAACCTAACCCAATTTGTGCCTTAACCTAACCCAATTTTTGCCTTAACCTAACCCAATTTGCGCCTTAACCTAACCTACGTTGTGCCTTAACCTAACCTACGTTGTGCCTTAACCTAACCTACGTTGTGCCTTAACCTAACCTACGTTGTGCCTTAACCTAACCTACGTTGTGCCTTAACCTAACCTACGTTGTGCCTTAACCTAACACATGTTGTGCCTTAACCTAACCCATGTTGTGCCTTAACCTAACCCACGTTGTGCCTTAACCTAACTTACGTAGTACCTTAACCTAACCCAATTTGTGCCTTAACCTAACCCAATTTGTGCCTTAACCTAACCCAATGTGTGCCTTAACCTAACCCAATGTGTGCCTTAACCTAACCCAATGTGTGCCTTAACCTAACCCAATTTGTGCCTTAACCTAACCCAATTTGTGCCTTAACCTAACCCAATTTGTGCCTTAACCTAACCCAATTTGTGTCTTAACCTAACCCAATTTGTGCCTTAACCTAACCCAATTTGTGCATTAACCTAACCCAATTTGTGCCTTAACCTAACCTACGTTGTGCCTTAACCTAACCTACATTGCGCCTTAACCTAACCTACATTGCGCCTTAACCTAACCTACATTGCGCCTTAACCTGACGCACTATGCGCCTTAACCTGCTCTGTAATTGTTATGCGACTCGTTAAAGTAGTGTAGTGTTGCCTAACCGCAACCGTCGCAATATAGTTTGTTGCGTGTATGTGGGCAGACGAAGTGTGCCTGACACAGGCATGCAATACTCGAAGTTGCAAATGGCGATGGACGTCTACGTTTGCTGGTGACGTTACGCAAATGAACAACCGGTAACCCGTTGTGGTGCGGTTGTTCTCGCTAGAGGTGAATCAGTGATGGCGACGATCGGTTGAGCTATTAACCGGTTGTTTCAGCGATACCCACCATGCCCACGAACGTGAATGGCATGTGGGTGTGAAGCGAGGATGCGCCGCCGCCCGGCGCTCGGCGCCGTACGCCGTCTGCTGCTCGGTCGCCCCAGCGGTTCTCGCAGGTGGTTTGTATCGCAGCTGTGCGGACGTGTTGGCGCGTGCGCTGTGCTGGGAGAGTTCGCTTCGGCACCCAAGTGGGGCTTTTGTCCTTCTGTGGCGCTGGCGTTGGAGCTGCCGGTCACCGTAGGTGGCGCGTGTTGTCTCCCGCCGGCAATGCCACGACAGCACGCTCCCGGGCCTCTGTCGGCAGCGGCAAGCTCAGTTGGGAGCACGGGTGGTCGCACCTAAAGCGTCTACTCGCCTAACTCCAGGCGATTGCGCCTCTCTCGAAACCGACCAAGTACTTATGACGGCGCTGCGCGCCGCCGGGACCTGAGAGGGTTTCGAGGTGTGTTGTGCAGGGGAGCTCAGCCTCCTCCTGTTTGCAGAATAATTGAGCGGATGCTTGCGTGTTCGCGCGGGCACCCGGGACACACTCCCGGGCGGCCGGCTGCTCAGCTCTAGTTGACGCAGCTCCCTGGTTGATCCTGCCAGTAGTCATATGCTTGTCTCAAAGATTAAGCCATGCATGTCTCAGTACAATCCGCATTAAGGTGAAACCGCGAATGGCTCATTAAATCAGTTATGGTTCCTTAGATCGTACCCACGTTACTTGGATAACTGTGGTAATTCTAGAGCTAATACATGCAAACAGAGTCCCGACCAGAGATGGAAGGGACGCTTTTATTAGATCAAAACCAATCGGTCGGCTCGTCCGGTCCGTTTGCCTTGGTGACTCTGAATAACTTTGGGCTGATCGCACGGTCCTCGTACCGGCGACGCATCTTTCAAATGTCTGCCTTATCAACTGTCGATGGTAGGTTCTGCGCCTACCATGGTTGTAATGGGTAACGGGGAATCAGGGTTCGATTCCGGAGAGGGAGCCTGAGAAACGGCTACCACATCCAAGGAAGGCAGCAGGCGCGCAAATTACCCACTCCCGGCACGGGGAGGTAGTGACGAAAAATAACGATACGGGACTCATCCGAGGCCCCGTAATCGGAATGAGTACACTTTAAATCCTTTAACGAGTATCTATTGGAGGGCAAGTCTGGTGCCAGCAGCCGCGGTAATTCCAGCTCCAATAGCGTATATTAAAGTTGTTGCGGTTAAAAAGCTCGTAGTTGGATTTGTGTCCCACGCTGTTGGTTCACCGCCCGTCGGTGTTTAACTGGCATGTATCGTGGGACGTCCTGCCGGTGGGGCGAGCCGAAGGCGTGCGACCGTCTCGTGCGTGCTCCTGCGTCCCGAGGCGGACCCCGTTGAAATCCTACCAGGGTGCTCTTTATTGAGTGTCTCGGTGGGCCGGCACGTTTACTTTGAACAAATTAGAGTGCTTAAAGGAGGCAAGCCCGCCTGAATACTGTGTGCATGGAATAATGGAATAGGACCTCGGTTCTATTTTGTTGGTTTTCGGAACCCGAGGTAATGATTAATAGGGACAGGCGGGGGCATTCGTATTGCGACGTTAGAGGTGAAATTCTTGGATCGTCGCAAGACGAACAGAAGCGAAAGCATTTGCCAAGTATGTTTTCATTAATCAAGAACGAAAGTTAGAGGTTCGAAGGCGATCAGATACCGCCCTAGTTCTAACCATAAACGATGCCAGCCAGCGATCCGCCGCAGTTCCTCCGATGACTCGGCGGGCAGCCTCCGGGAAACCAAAGCTTTTGGGTTCCGGGGGAAGTATGGTTGCAAAGCTGAAACTTAAAGGAATTGACGGAAGGGCACCACCAGGAGTGGAGCCTGCGGCTTAATTTGACTCAACACGGGAAACCTCACCAGGCCCGGACACCGGAAGGATTGACAGATTGATAGCTCTTTCTTGATTCGGTGGGTGGTGGTGCATGGCCGTTCTTAGTTGGTGGAGCGATTTGTCTGGTTAATTCCGATAACGAACGAGACTCTAGCCTGCTAACTAGTCGCGTGACATCCTTCGTGCTGTCAGCGATTACTTTTCTTCTTAGAGGGACAGGCGGCTTCTAGCCGCACGAGATTGAGCAATAACAGGTCTGTGATGCCCTTAGATGTTCTGGGCCGCACGCGCGCTACACTGAAGGAATCAGCGTGTCTTCCTAGGCCGAAAGGTCGGGGTAACCCGCTGAACCTCCTTCGTGCTAGGGATTGGGGCTTGCAATTGTTCCCCATGAACGAGGAATTCCCAGTAAGCGCGAGTCATAAGCTCGCGTTGATTACGTCCCTGCCGTTTGTACACACCGCCCGTCGCTACTACCGATTGAATGATTTAGTGAGGTCTTCGGACTGGTACGCGGCATTGACTCTGTCGTTGCCGATGCTACCGGAAAGATGACCAAACTTGATCATTTAGAGGAAGTAAAAGTCGTAACAAGGTTTCCGTAGGTGAACCTGCGGAAGGATCATTACCGACTAGACTGCATGTCTTTCGATGTGCGTGTCGTGTCGCGCAACACGCTACCTGTACGGCTCGCAGTAGCCGTGCGCCGCATGCGGAACCACGCGTTCGTCTCAAAACTAACGGCAATGTTGTGTGGTACGAGCGCTGAAGCGCTGGAGCGGCTGGCCTGCGGCACCTGGCGCCTGGCGCCGGTTTTGAATGACTTTCGCCCGAGTGCCTGTCCGCTCCGGTGTGGAGCCGTACGACGCCCATCGGCCGTGAGGCCGTTGGACACTGAACGCTGGAACAGGGCCGCCACACGCCTCAGTCCCGCCTATGCAACTGTCTTGAAAGAGATAGTGGAAACTATGAAAAGATCACCCAGGACGGTGGATCACTCGGCTCGTGGGTCGATGAAGAACGCAGCAAATTGCGCGTCGACATGTGAACTGCAGGACACATGAACATCGACGTTTCGAACGCACATTGCGGTCCATGGATTCCGTTCCCGGGCCACGTCTGGCTGAGGGTCGGCTACGTATACTGAAGCGCGCGGCGTTTGCCCCGCTTCGCAGACCTGGGAGTGTCGTGGCCGCCTGTGGGGCCGGCCGCGTCTCCTTAAACGTGCGATGCGCGCCCGTCGCCTGGCGGTTCGCATACCGGTACTTACTCGGTAGCGTGCACAGCCGGCTGGCGGTGTGGCGTGCGACACTTCGTACAACGACCTCAGAGCAGGCGAGACTACCCGCTGAATTTAAGCATATTACTAAGCGGAGGAAAAGAAACTAACAAGGATTCCCCCAGTAGCGGCGAGCGAACAGGGAAGAGTCCAGCACCGAACCCCGCAGGCTGCCGCCTGTCGTGGCATGTGGTGTTTGGGAGGGTCCACTACCCCGACGCCTCGCGCCGAGCCCAAGTCCAACTTGAATGAGGCCACGGCCCGTAGAGGGTGCCAGGCCCGTAGCGGCCGGTGCGAGCGTCGGCGGGACCTCTCCTTCGAGTCGGGTTGCTTGAGAGTGCAGCTCCAAGTGGGTGGTAAACTCCATCTGAGACTAAATATGACCACGAGACCGATAGCGAACAAGTACCGTGAGGGAAAGTTGAAAAGAACTTTGAAGAGAGAGTTCAAAAGTACGTGAAACCGTTCTGGGGTAAACGTGAGAAGTCCGAAAGGTCGAACGGGTGAGATTCACGCCCATCCGGCCACTGGCCTCCGCCCTCGGCAGATGGGGCCGGCCGCCCGCGCGGAGCAATCCGCGGCGGGGTCGTGTCCGGTTGCCTTTCCACTCGCCGCGGGGTGGGGCCGTTCCGGTGTGCGGTGGGCCGCACTTCTCCCCTAGTAGGACGTCGCGACCCGCTGGGTGCCGGCCTACGGCCCGGGTGCGCAGCCTGTCCTTCCGCGGGCCTCGGTTCGCGTCTGTTGGGCAGAGCCCCGGTGTCCTGGCTGGCTGCCCGGCGGTATATCTGGAGGAGTCGATTCTCCCCTTTGGGCGCTCGGGCTCCCGGCAAGCGCGCGCGGTTCTTCCCGGATGACGGACCTACCTGGCCCGGCCCCGGACCCGCGCCGCTGTTGGCTCGGGATGCTCTCGGGCGGAATAATCGCTCCCGTCAGCGGCGCTTCAGCTTTGGACAATTTCACGACCCGTCTTGAAACACGGACCAAGGAGTCTAACATGTGCGCAAGTCATTGGGCTGTACGAAACCTAAAGGCGTAATGAAAGTGAAGGTCTCGCCTTGCGCGGGCCGAGGGAGCATGGGGCTTCCCCGCCCTTCACGGGGCGGCCTCCGCACTCCCGGGGCGTAGGTTAGGTTAAGGCACAACGCAAACGCGGACGCGCCGACGCACACGGGACGCACGGCACGCGCAGGCTTGCACCCACACGCACCGCACGCTGTGGCGCACGGACACGGAGCCGCGGCGCGAACGCAACCCTAACACACTTGGCTCGAGAACACCGTGACGCCGGGTTGTTATACCACGACGCACGCGCTCCGCCTAACCGAGTAAGTAAAGAAACAATGAAAGTAGTGGTATTTCACCGGCGATGTTGCCATCTCCCACTTATGCTACACCTCTCATGTCACCTCACAGTGCCAGACTAGAGTCAAGCTCAACAGGGTCTTCTTTCCCCGCTAATTTTTCGAAGCCCGTTCCCTTGGCAGTGGTTTCGCTACATAGTAGATAGGGACAGCGGCAATCTCGTTAATCCATTCATGCGCGGCACTAATTAGATGACGAGGCATTTGGCTATTCAACAGCCGTCTTTATTCAAATAATTGAATAACACAAATATATACATATACATATAATGTGTGGCAGGTGTTTCACGCCATGTCCGCCACCGAGGTGGGGACTTACAGGGTGGTACCACAAGAAAAAAGAATAAAACTAACATACATATATACATATATAAGTGCGGAAGAACAACACAACACAAATTAAAGACACAAAGAAGAAAGAACAAAGACGGTTTATTCCTCCTGTGGATAGGCCCCAGGAGTCAAGGCGAAGAAAATAACCAGCAGCCTAGCCGACGCCGACACGCTGCTTCGGGCTAGGAGCCGTCATACGCTCGAAAACTTTGTAACTTCTGCAGCAGCTCTGTAGTGTTCTGGTGCTCAGCACCGCCAGTTCTCGGGGTCGGAAGCCTAAGGCGGCGAGATCCCTCGCCGACGCTGGAGACCATACACCCCTCCAGTTCAACGTCGCGGTGGACACAATCACCTCCTCAACGTCACGGTGCAGGTTGGAGATGGCACGCCGGATGGACGGCGTGTCGTAGTAGGCCGCCTTCTGGGAATGACACCAGTCGAGCCGGAGATGGTCTCCGACTATCTGGGCGTCGACCACGCGGGCGATGCTGTCTTTGACCGCCACCACGTCAGGCTTGCGGATGCCCTTAGGTGTTCGGAGGTGGGGCTCCACGGAGACATTGAAGCCCCTCTGCGCGAGTCCACGGGCGACATAACGCACAACAGCGTCATGGCGCTTGACCCGGGACCCGTGCGTCCTGAAGCAAGCCTGAAGTACGTGGTTGGCGGTCTCCACGGCCTGGCACCCCGCGCGGCATCTGGTGTCCGCCTCCCGCCCGCGACTGCGCCGTGCCTTCGTAGGGAAGGCGTTGATGCGGGCGCGGAGGGCGTCGATGTATTCACGCCCAGATAGCAGGCGACTGGTGTCGGCGACCCACTGATGTTGGCCACTGACGGCGGCAGAGGATGACAGCGCCGCACCGTCAATGGCGATGTGTAGGCGCGCCGCCCACATTTCCCCAACCTGCGTTGACGATTTGAGGAGGTGGCCCTCCCACATTAGGTGGCGCTCCAGCACCTCGATCTCACGCTGCACCTCATCCATGCCTGCACCGTCGCAGGCTGGCCCTATCTTCTTCAGCGCCAGGAGACGGGACCGACGAAGCGTTGGACCCATCCATCGGCAAGATGGAATGCCGAGGCCCCCCTGGGCAACAGGAGCGTGGAAGTATCCCAGGGGGGTGTCCGCCGGAAGGCGGAACCATCTCCTGACGGCGGCCCGGATGGTGACGTCGGCCGACTTCAAGGCACCCACCCGGGTGCGGCTGAGGGCCAGCCCGTGGTACAGGCCAGGGAGAAGCACGTTGGTGAGAGCGTGGAGGCGCTGTTGCGGCTTCAGCGGAGCTCGGGAGATGACGTCAAGCTGCTCCACCAGGTGGCGACGTGGATTGAAGACACAGCGACCCGCCGTGGAAAATTGCAGCCCCAGGTACCGGAAGGTTTCACCCACACGCAGGGCAGGCATGGTGGTATTGCCTGCTGTGAAGGTGACATTGCTGTCCACCTTCACCTTCTTCTCACGCCCTGACGCGACTAAGGCGAGGGTGAAACACTTCCGGGCGTTGATCTGCAGCCCCAGGTGGGCGAGGGCTGCGGTAGCTGCGTCGATGAGGGACTGCAAGCCCCTCGGGGTCGCTCCAAACAGCAAGACGTCATCTGCAAAGGCCGCAGCGTTGACTCTGCGACCGAGGATCCGAGCTCCGATGTGGGAGGGCAGTTGGCCTAAAACGTAGTCCACCGCAAAGTTGAACAGGAGGGGGGAGAGGGGATCACCCTGGCGAACGCCCCGTGCTGGCTGCACAGACACGCCCACGCCGGCGCCGTCCGCTATCACTGTCGTGCTGCCCTCGTAGCACCGCTCGACATACTCGACAAAGCAATCCGGCAGGCCATGCGCCTTCAGCACGGGGCGAAGGGCAGCATGATCTACCGAATCGAATGCCTTTGATACGTCGATCGATGCCACAAAGACAGAGCGGCAGGAGCGAACTGCGTCGGTGAGAGCAGTGTCCAGGATGAACGTGTTTTCCAACATCCCATCCCGAGGGATGAATGCCCGCTGACGTTCGTCCACAGCACAAGCACGCATCAGGCGTGACGCGAGAACCTTATGAAAGGTCCGCGCCAACACCGAGCAGACCGTAATGGGGCGAAAGTCAGCGGGGGATGTTGGTGCAGCCGTTTTCGGGAGAAGGGACGTCCGCGCGCGAAGCAGGCGTTCCGGAAGGGCGCGGGCCAGAAGGAAGAGATTCATCACTTTCACCAGGACTTCGTGCGGCAGGCGCCGCAACTCCGCTGGGGTAAGGCCGTCCGGCCCGGCCGCTCATCCCCTGGGCGGCAACGCGGCGGCGACCTCCTCATGTGTGACCGGCCCCCATAGGCACTCAAGAGCGACAGGCTCCGAGTGCGGGAGGAGGCGGTCACGAATGAAGCCCGCGGTGGAGACGGGCTTCTTAGTGAAGAGGTCCGCCCAGAAGTCCAGCAGACCAGGGATGGCAGGTGGCGGCTGGAGCAGGGTGCCATCCAAGAGGCCGCGCACGCAACGTGCACGCGACCGTCGGAAGGCATCCTGCGTTCTCGCGTATTCCCAGCGGCGCCGCTTGCGCTTCTGCGTCGGCGGCGCGGCAGGCGGCCGCTTCGGTGGTTGGCGCGGCCGCTGTGTCCTGGTGATCGATCTCTCCCCTCTGGACCCGACCGACGCAAGGGCATCCGGGAGCATGCCCAGGATGACATCGGGCGGCGTGCCCTGCCCCAGACCTATGACTCGATCCAGGGCAGAGAAACGCTGGGCGGAAGCAGGTAGCCCCGCCAGATGCTCCCAGATGGCGGCGTCAGTCGGCCCCTCCGGCGGCGGCCCGGTGGTGTCGGCCGCGAAGTCCTCGGCTGCGTCGACGGGCGGCGCAGCGGCATCGCCCGCGTCGGGCAGCGGGCTCGCTGCTCCCCGGCGGGACGCCGGCTCTTCCCCCCGACCGATCTCAAGCGCCTCCATGAATTGGCGGACAAGCTGCTTGTGGGCAGCTTTCCGCCTTTGGCACTTCATTGCCTCGAGCGTTCGGTCGGGGAACATCCTGACGAGTTCTTGATTTACAAAGAAGAACCGGGCGTCCCTCTCGAGGAACAGTTCGGCCTCTGCCTTGGCGAGCGACAGGACTTCTTCCTCCGTCCACCTCGCGCGATGCCTCTCCGTGACGATCTCCGCGTTGGCGGCCGCAAGGTGTTGGCGGCGGCGATGGACCCCGAGACCGTTCTTGGTGGTGAAGCTGCGGTGGCACTCACTACAGGCGTATACAGCTACAAAAGTTACAAAATTTTCGGCACGGCCGGTTGGCCGGCTAGGTGCTGGGGAAGCTGGGGTGGCACCTTCAGCGGAAGGGCCACCACTTTTATTTACTTTTATGCTGCCCCCAACTAAAAAAAGGGATAATGCGAGGGGGGGCTGGTAACCCCCCCAAGCCCCTGGTGCGGTCTTCCACTCTGCGAAAATCAGCGGGCCCACGAGAAGGGGAGAAGACCGCAGAAGAGGAGAGGCTAAGAGGGCTAGGCCCATGTATTACGCATCACTCTCCCTGTAACTATAACCCAAGGAGTCATAGTTACTCCCGCCGTTTACCCGCGCTTGCTTGAATTTCTTCACGTTGACATTCAGAGCACTGGGCAGAAATCACATTGCGTCAACACCCGCTAGGGCCATCGCAATGCTTTGTTTTAATTAGACAGTCGGATTCCCCCAGTCCGTGCCAGTTCTGAGTTGATCGTTGAATGGCGGCCGAAGAGAATCCGCGCACCCGCGCGCCCCCGGAGGAGCACGCTAAGGCGGACGCGGCCTCGCAGCAAGGAAGATCCGTGGGAGGCCAAGGCACGGGACCGAGCTCGGATCCTGCACGCAGGTTGAAGCACCGGGGCGCGAACGCCGCGCAGGCGCGCGCATCCTGCACCGCCGGCCAGCACGAGGCCGACCAACGGCGAGAGCAGACCACGCCCGCGCTAAACGCCCGCACTTACCGGCACCCCTACGGCACTCACCTCGCCCAGGCCCGGCACGTTAGCGCTGACCCACTTCCCGACCAAGCCCGACACGCCCCGATCCTCAGAGCCAATCCTTATCCCGAAGTTACGGATCCAATTTGCCGACTTCCCTTACCTACATTATTCTATCGACTAGAGGCTCTTCACCTTGGAGACCTGCTGCGGATATGGGTACGAACCGGCGCGACACCTCCACGTGGCCCTCTCCCGGATTTTCAAGGTCCGACGGGAAGATCGGGACACCGCCGCAACTGCGGTGCTCTTCGCGTTCCAAACCCTATCTCCCTGCTAGAGGATTCCAGGGAACTCGAACGCTCATGCAGAAAAGAAAACTCTTCCCCGATCTCCCGACGGCGTCTCCGGGTCCTTTTGGGTTACCCCGACGAGCATCTCTAAAAGAGGGGCCCGACTTGTATCGGTTCCGCTGCCGGGTTCCGGAATAGGAACCGGATTCCCTTTCGCCCAACGGGGGCCAGCACAAAGTGCATCATGCTATGACGGCCCCCATCAACATCGGATTTCTCCTAGGGCTTAGGATCGACTGACTCGTGTGCAACGGCTGTTCACATGAAACCCTTCTCCGCGTCAGCCCTCCAGGGCCTCGCTGGAGTATTTGCTACTACCACCAAGATCTGCACCGACGGCGGCTCCAGGCAGGCTCACGCCCAGAACCTTCTGCGCCCACCGCCGCGACCCTCCTACTCGTCAGGGCTTCGCGGCCGGCCGCAAGGACCGGCCATGACTGCCAGACTGACGGCCGAGTATAGGCACGACGCTTCAGCGCCATCCATTTTCAGGGCTAGTTGCTTCGGCAGGTGAGTTGTTACACACTCCTTAGCGGATTCCGACTTCCATGGCCACCGTCCTGCTGTCTTAAGCAACCAACGCCTTTCATGGTTTCCCATGAGCGTCGATTCGGGCGCCTTAACTCGGCGTTTGGTTCATCCCACAGCGCCAGTTCTGCTTACCAAAAGTGGCCCACTTGGCACTCCGATCCGAGTCGTTTGCTCGCGGCTTCAGCATATCAAGCAAGCCGGAGATCTCACCCATTTAAAGTTTGAGAATAGGTTGAGGTCGTTTCGGCCCCAAGGCCTCTAGTCATTCGCTTTACTGGATGAAACTCGTACGAGCACCAGCTATCCTGAGGGAAACTTCGGAGGGAACCAGCTACCTGATGGTTCGATTAGTCTTTCGCCCCTATACCCAGCTCCGACGATCGATTTGCACGTCAGAATCGCTACGGACCTCCATCAGGGTTTCCCCTGACTTCGTCCTGGCCAGGCATAGTTCACCATCTTTCGGGTCCCAACGTGTACGCTCTAGGTGCGCCTCACCTCGCAAAGAGGACGAGACGCCCCGGGAGTGCGGAGGCCGCCGCCCCGTGAAGGGTGGGGAAGCCCCATCCTCCCTCGGCCCGCGCAAGGCGAGACCTTCACTTTCATTACGCCTTTAGGTTTCGTACAGCCCAATGACTCGCGCACATGTTAGACTCCTTGGTCCGTGTTTCAAGACGGGTCGTGAAATTGTCCAAAGCTGAAGCGCCGCTGACGGGAGCGATTATTCCGCCCGAGAGCATCCCGAGCCAACAGCGGCGCGGGTCCGGGGCCGGGCCAGGTAGGTCCGTCATCCGGGAAGAACTGCGCGCGCTTGCCGGGAGCCCGAGCGCCCAAAGGGGCGAATCGACTCCTCCAGATATACCGCCGGGCAGCCAGCCAGGACACCGGGGCTCTGCCCAACAGACGCGAACCGAGGCCCGCGGAAGGACAGGCTGCGCACCCGGGCCGTAGGCCGGCACCCAGCGGGTCG
>NC_064641.1:416333040-416345540 GCF_023864345.2 Schistocerca serialis cubense | reverse complement strand
GCCCCACCGGCAGGACGTCCCACGATACATGCCAGTTAAACACCGACGGGCGGTGAACCAACAGCGTGGGACACAAATCCAACTACGAGCTTTTTAACCGCAACAACTTTAATATACGCTATTGGAGCTGGAATTACCGCGGCTGCTGGCACCAGACTTGCCCTCCAATAGATACTCGTTAAAGGATTTAAAGTGTACTCATTCCGATTACGGGGCCTCGGATGAGTCCCGTATCGTTATTTTTCGTCACTACCTCCCCGTGCCGGGAGTGGGTAATTTGCGCGCCTGCTGCCTTCCTTGGATGTGGTAGCCGTTTCTCAGGCTCCCTCTCCGGAATCGAACCCTGATTCCCCGTTACCCGTTACAACCATGGTAGGCGCAGAACCTACCATCGACAGTTGATAAGGCAGACATTTGAAAGATGCGTCGCCGGTACGAGGACCGTGCGATCAGCCCAAAGTTATTCAGAGTCACCAAGGCAAACGGACCGGA
Source organism: Schistocerca serialis cubense (assembly GCF_023864345.2). Taxonomy (NCBI): domain Eukaryota; kingdom Metazoa; phylum Arthropoda; class Insecta; order Orthoptera; family Acrididae; genus Schistocerca; species Schistocerca serialis. The sequence goes on along the minus strand of NC_064641.1, from coordinate 416,345,048 downwards.
CGAGCCGACCGATTGGTTTTGATCTAATAAAAGCGTCCCTTCCATCTCTGGTCGGGACTCTGTTTTTTTTTTTTTTTTTTAAAAAAAAAATCTTTATTTACCATCAACAATAATAATTATACATCCAACCCACCTCCTTATCTGATTAGTGGGTCTTACTTGCTACTGTTAGTTACATATTAGCTGCTAATTCTATCTATCTTATGTTTAGTTGTGAGCTACAGGTATAGGTTAGTTTGAATGGGCAGTATACAGTCTATTCTAATTTCTAAGTTTTTAGCTAAACCTACATTCTACTTCCTGCAGCGTCACAGGTGTGTCAGCAGTGTACAAACCTACTGTGTTGCCTTGCCCATCGAGCTAATCCCGATGGGCGTGCCCCTGACACTGGGCTGCCTAGGTTGTAAATCGCTGCAGGATCCTAAATCTAAGTTTCTAATCTAAATTCCTACTAACTAATTCTAATCTACGTCGTCTCCAGTGTAATGTCGATTTCGGGTTAGTCATATTCCCCACCCCCCCTAATCCCGCGCGTGGCGGATTCCAGACTGAGGGTCGGCCTATCCACACGCAGGCGGAATGGGAGTAGGGATCATTGGTCATAATCGGTGATATTCAGTCTTGTTCCCTCATATATTCCCTTAGTACCTTCTGTGATACCTCGTTGGCAAGTTTGTTTATTATATGGAAGGTGTCTTCTTTTCTTATAAGGTTATAGGTGTCGTGGTCAGGTAGTTGGTCGCGTAATATAGAGGCAACATCATTGAAGAGGGGGCACTCGTAAATCACATGATCGGGAGTGCCCTCCGGTTCACCACATTCACACGCAGGTGTGGCCCTTTTCCCAAACCGGCATAGGTATGCCGGGTAGGGTCCATGTCCAGTGAGGAAATGGATTAGCCCTCTGGTGTGTACAAAGTGCTTCATCTTTAGTCGCTCCCTAATGCTAGGTATCATCTCATGTGTCCTTCGCCCTGTTTCATCCGCATCCCAAAGTTCTTGCCATAATTGTGCTCCTCTTTGCCGAATTTCGCCCTTGTCCCTTGCCCCAATACCCAATATTTCCTCTGTTTTTGTTATATTTCCCTTTTTGATCCAGAACCATGCAGCTTGCTCTCTAATCTTAATGTCCAGGGGGCAAAGCCCCATTATGACTAGTAGTGCTCCCCCTGGTGTTGTTCTATAAGCACCTACCGATCTTAGAATCATGCTCCTTTGGACCCTTCTCACTGACATGGCGGGCACCACCCTCGTGAGCCTGTGTGCCCAGACCCCCGAGCCGTAACCCACTATCGATGTTAATATACTATTGTGATAAAGTTGTATCAGATGTGGTGGAAGGTGAAATCTTCTATGTCCTATTGATATGAGATTATTTAGTGTTTGTAGGGCTTTCTGGGTTACGGTTTCAATGTGCTTCCCAAAGTTCCACTTCTCATCAATGATGATGCCCAAATATCGTGCGTCACGTCTCCTAAGAACCGGCGAGCGGTTGATTCGTACAGTTGGGTTACGAATTAATTGTCCCTTCAGTAGTAAGTAAGTGGACTTACTTGGTGACACCGTCATTTTGGTGTTTTGGCACCATAGTTGTAGTTTGTTTAAAGCACTCTCAATTTTAGGTTCGATGTCTTCGCGGCTACGGCCGCCAACCAGCAGGAGGAGGTCATCCGCATAGGCTATTACCTCTAGCACTTCCTCACTTTGTTGTAGTGTGTCTAATAGAGGCTCCATATGGATGTCCCAAAATAGGGGCCCTAACACGGAACCCTGAGGACAACCCTTTGTTATAACTTTTCCAATTCTTTTGCTAGAGGATGATAGCCAGACCTCCCGTTCTTCACAATAGCTCCTCAGACAACCATATAGCGGCCCTGGACACTCCTTCTCCCGCAAGCAGGAGAAGAGCGAAGGCCACCACAGGTTGTCGAAGGCGCCACTGATGTCAACCATAATGCCCACCACGTACTTATGTGGGGTAGAGCCACAAACCTCAGCAGCCAGGGCAATCGCATCAGATGTCGGGATTTTTTTTTTTTTTTTTTTAAAAAAAAAAAAAACTTTATTTCTATATCATAGTATTTATACAATGTAGCCCACTACCTTAATTGATTAGTGGGCCAAAGATCTCATACATTTATACAGCACAATTGCAGCTATTCTAATTATAAGTTAGTGACTAGTTAGTAGCAATTAGCAATGTACTTTGGAAACTACAATGGGCAGTTAGTATGTTAACTAAGGACTATACATGACTTAACTAAACTAATTATGTACTAGTCGCTAATCCTGCAGCGTTACAAAGGTGTCAGCTTAGTAATATAAACCTACCATTTGGCCTTGCCCATTGAGCTAACCCCAATGGGCGTGCCCCTGACACTGGGCAGGCCATGAAGTTAGTCGCTGCAGGTTCCTAACAAGTATCTACAACTAGATTCTACAACTACACTTAACCTAATGTCATAGTTGGGTGCGTTGTCTGGATCGGTAGGGTTGCTCCCCATTCCCCCTAATCCCGGGACTCGGCGGATTCTAGACTGAAGAGTCGACCTTTCCGTGCCCGGGCGGATTGGGAATAAGGTGCTGTCTTGATCGGTAATTTAATAAGTCCCTAATCATGTGCTAGTGTGCTTCATTTAGGTAATCCCTTAAGACCTTTTGTGAAACCGCGTTAGCCAGTTTGTTGATGGTCCGAAAGGTGTCTTGATGTCTTAACAGTCTGTATGTGTCATTATGAGGTAATTGTTCGCGCAACTCTGAGGCCACAACATTGAAGAGCGGGCACTCGTAGACCACATGGTCAGGAGTGCCTTCCGGAGCGCCACAATCACACGTAGGTGTCGCCTTTTTCCCAAATCGACATAGATATGTCGAATAGGGTCCATGCCCAGTGAGAAAATGGATGAGTCCCCTGGTTGGTTCAAAATAAGTCATTTCTATTCTTTCCCTGACGTCTGGCAGTAATTCGAAGGTCCTGCGTCCTGTTTCTTCACTTGCCCATGAAAGTTGCCATAGCTGTTCCCCTTTCAATCTGATCTCAATTTTGTTGTCAGTCCTACTCCCCAGAATTTCCTCTATCTTGTCCAAGTTCCCCTTTCTTGCCCAGTACCAGGCGGCCTGCTCCCGAATTTTAATATCTAGTGGGCAGAGTCCCATTATGACTAACAGGGCTCCTCCCGGTGTTGTCCTGTAAGCCCCCATTGATCTCATAACCATATTCCTCTGTACTCTTCTCACTGTCATGGCAGGCACCACCCTCGTGAGCCTGTGCGCCCAGACTCCTGAACCGTAACCCACTATGGAGGTGAGTATGCTGTTGTGATATAGTTTGATAAGATGTGGTGGAAGGTGGAAGCGTTTGTGTCCAATGGAGATGAGGTTGTTGAGTACTTGTAAAGCTCTTTGTGTTACGGTTTCAATGTGTCTACCAAATGACCACTTCTCATCAATGATGATACCCAGATATCGAGTCTCACGTCGCCTTAGAACAGGTAAGCCCTCTATCCTAACAGTTGGATTTCTTACTAGCTGTCCCTTTAGAAGAAGGTATGTTGATTTAGTCGGTGAAATTGTCATCTTTGTGTCTCGGCACCACTGTTGTAGTGTTTGTATTGCTTGTTCTATTTTTGGCTCAATGTCTTCTCGGCTTCGGCCGCCAACCAGTAGAAGGAGGTCATCCGCGTAGGCTATCACCTCTAGCACTTCATTAGTTTGCTGTAATTTATCCAATAAAGGTTCCATATGGATGTCCCAGAACAGGGGACCTAGCACGGAGCCCTGGGGACATCCCTTTGTGATTGTTTTTCTTACCCTTGTGCTAGGGGATGATAACCAGACCTCCCGGTCGTCACAATAGCTCCTCAGACACCCATATAGCGGCCCTGGACACTCCTTCTCCCGTAAGCAGGAGAAGAGCGAAGGCCACCACAGGTTGTCGAAGGCGCCACTTATGTCCACCATGATGCCGACAACGTACTTGTACGGGGTAGAGCCACAGACCTCAGCCGCCAGGGCGATTGCATCAGATGCCGAACGCCCTGGCCTAAAGCCGAATTGCCTGCTGCTCATCCCGCACAGCACTCGGTGCGCAGCCAGTCTGTCAGCTAGCAGTCTCTCCAGAACCTTCCCAAGCAGATCAAGCAGGCAGATTGGCCGGTACGATTTTGTATCTGTTGGGTCTTTATCGGCTCCTTTTTTGATGATGACTACATTTGCCCTTTTCCAAGTTTGAGGGAACTTTTGCTGCCTCAGACATTCGTTGTATAGGTAAGTCAGAGGGGCAACTATCTGGGGAGCCAGGAATTGCACCACCTCCGCCACAATGCCATCTGGCCCGGGAGCTTTCCCTATCTTCAGGGTTTTTATATGGGCAGCTACCTCCTCTTCAGTGAATGGGTAGACTGCCGTATCATTTCCATATATGTTGCTTCTGAAGTGCTCTCGTAGCTGCCGTTGTTCATTTGTCTCTCCCTCCGCTGTATCGTCAGGCAGCAGGGACTGGAGAAGAACCTCGGCAGTTTCCTGCCAGGATTCTGTCATCCCATCCCCACGCCTAACGGTTGAAAGCTCCATCGGAGAGCGGATTTTTTCCCGGACAAGCTTGTAGGGAATTCCCCAAGGATCGAGAGCAAGTTGGTTTAGAACGAAGTGTTCCCAACTTTTGGATCGTACTTCTCGCAGGTGTTTGTGAAAATTTTCTTTTGCTTCCCGGTACAATTGCAGCCATCTTTGTTTCTCAAGCCAGACGACACTGCGCTGGTAGTACCTCCTGAGCCTTCTGACAGACCGACGCATCTCCTCCAGTTCGGCTGACCATGGTGACGGAGAGGCCGCCATGGCCTTCCTTCTAGTAGGTACGGCGGCCTTCACTGCACGAGTTATTGCTGTAGTCAGTTCTTCAGCTCTTTTGTCAATGTCGATGTCCAAAAGTCCGTCACCTTCTGGCAATGCAGGAATGTCGCACTCCCTGGCAAGTTTTTCCCAGTCGGCTCTTTTATAGTTGTATTGCAACTCCCACCCCATGGCCCAGCGACTCTCCCTGTTTCCCACACTGAAAGAGATAAGATTATGGTCACTGGTGGTAGCATTCTCTATCACTTCCCACTGCTGAATTAGGTGCACCGTGTTGGGTGTAGCCAGGGTCACGTCGATGTTTGTGCCCTGGCCCCCTCCCGCCACATAAGTCGGAGGATTTCCAGGTTTATTGACTACCACCAGCTGCAAGGCCATAATGGCCTCTTCTGCCTTCTCTCCATTTGAGTCCCTGGTGCCGCTGTACCATAGGGGGGATTTTGCATTTATATCAGCAGTTATAATTACTTTACGCCCCCGCAACGCCGTGATGACTGTGGTAAGATGTGCTAAATGTCTTTCGATGTCGTCAGCATACTGAAAATACATATTAATGAGAACGATGGTGCCAGATGGAGAATGTAGCTCCACGACGTTGCAGTGGCTGGATGAGAATTGTGTGAGAACTATGGCTCTCATAATTCTGTTGGTTATGATTATTGCCGATTTTGGGTTTTCTCCACTACTTATGACTTGCCATGTCGCAGCTGTGAATGATAGTTTCCCATTTAGGGAGTACGGCTCTTGCAGACAGATCAGATCCAGTCTCCTCTCCTCCACTTCCTTACGCAGCTCCTGCATCACTAGTCTACTGTTGTGGGCGTTAAGTTGTCCAATGGTGATTTTTGTCATTAGTTATTATGGAGAATATGTATGTATCCTGTCATTTGGCCAGGTCTTATTCCAGTCAAACATGATACTTCCATTTGCTAGAACTGCTTGTGCGTAAATGTCGTCCAAGTCAAATTTTTCCCCGCGTCTTTCAAAAAGTTTCTTGAGTAAGTCACGCAGGGCTCCGAAGTCGGTGGGGAGATTCACTGACTTTAGGTGGATTCTGTCTACGGCCTCCATTACCGAGAAGGTGACTCTCCTACCATTTTCGTGTCCCACCCGGACCACGTGTCTTAAGGCAGTGGTCAGGGTAGTCGGCTGCTCTAGTCTCGCTAGTTGCATTGTAAATTCAAGGTTAGGATAGACCCTGACTGGATCGATGGGTGGCAATCTCACGACAGGATCTTTCATGGCTAGTTCATTGGAACTCGTTATTGTGTTCTCCTGTAGTGGTTGTTTTATATTACTGTTGTCTTTCGTCGAGATTGCCACCGTCTCTGTTGCAGGATGCCATTGCCGTTGATCTTTAGTCGGCGTAGTCCTCCGGCTTTGGGAGGAGGGAGACTTGACTATAAGAGGCTCAGTTTGAGTTCCTCTGTCAGTTGTGGTGGATTCTGTCTGAGTGCTCTCATCCCTTGTGGTGACTGAGGCGTCATTGAGCGATCTCAAAAACATCCTAAAGGCACTTGCCCTCATGGCATCCCTCCTCCTTTTGCTCGGGGATTTCCTTTTGGTCATCCTGTGTGTTTTGGCTTGTTCAGCCATAGTCTATCCTAGATATTAATCTTTGTTCCAAGAGTCTGTAGGTGGGGCAATTCCGCCCAGTGGCGCCACAAGGTTTTTTGCCCCTTCTTTTACAGGGGATGCAAACTGTTGTTGCCCTACAGTCTTTACGGACATGCCCGTCTTCGCCACATTTTGAGCAGGCCGATCCCCTGGTACAATGCCTCAGAACGTGGTCGAGATCTCCACAGTTATGGCAACGCGGTACCACAATATAATCACGTGTATTTATGGCGTGAAAGCCGATATAGAGTCTGCCCATTGTAGTGATCTTTTTCCACATTTGAGCTGAGACCTCAGCGACGTGGTGAACCACGTCACGGTCTCGAGGTCCTGTTTTGAATCTCAATTTGAAACTTTCTTTAAATTCGTCCTCTGTCATGTCTTCAAAATTTTGTGCCCTCACAGTTTCATGAATTTCCTCGTTTGACATAATTGTCGGTACATCATACAAGATGACCAAAGGGTTTCTCTTCCTCGGTGGCTCACATTTGACCACCGAGTTTAGTTTAGGATTATTTAATAGTTTCATCTTGTCCTCTTCAGAGGCCACTTCAACTATTACTGAATTCTTACTTGGTTTGACCTTATTTATTTTTATTTTATCTTTAATCGGATTTACTGTGGTGGTGAGTAGCTCCTGAATTTTCTTTACGCTAGTGTCCTTGCCGGGTAAGGTCCTTAGAAAGACCGTTGTGTCAGCCCTCTTTGTTATCTTAGCTATTGTGTCTCTGGTTGTTTGAGGTTTCGGTGGCGCTTGTGCGACCACCCCTGCCCAGGTCTTGGCCGGTTGTTTCCTCAACCTTTCATTTTCTTTTTGCAGCTCTTCAACACGGCCCTCGAGCTTAGCGTTTGCTATGGCCCACGCCGCCAATTCATTTTTAATGGTTGTTAGAGCCGCCTGGCTAATCTTCCCGTTTTTAATATTCTGCTCGAGGAGCAAGGTGATTCTGCTGTGTCTCTGCAAAACATTTTCCTCCATTACCTGTCCTGACTCGTCCTGGGGAGCAGGTACAGGCATCAATGAAGCTCGCGATAGCGCACTCGATTCACTCGTTTCTGGCGTCTCCATGTTTGAACGAGTGAATAAAAGAGGTGGGAGCCCGTCTCTTGCCCCGGACCGGCTCCTCTGGCATGGGGGGGGACTTCTTGCAGCTCGCCCACCGACCTCGCCCCTAGGTCAAGGGCACTCCAGAGCTGCCGGGTTCAGCACGCCGTCGCCAGCGCACTGGTCCCCATCGATGGCCCCGTCGTCGACGATTTCACTCGACGCTCCTCGGCAAGTGCACCCCGCACTCCGGAGAGGCGGATGCACCCCTCGCCCTTCGCCGCCTACTAGCCCGAGTTTCCACCTGAAGGCCAAGGACCCACTCCTACTCAGGTGGTGGGTCGGTCCCCCAGTCGTTCGGCGGTCTGGGCCCATCTAACCTAGCCCAGGAGATGTCACCACCTCCTGGGTTTGGCAGAACACGCCCCGGTTACCCAGGGGCGCGGCGAAGCACCCTTGCCGACTCGCGTCGCGATCCCACGCCGACAAACGAGGTCGCCGGCATGCAGAGCACCTGCTGGTCTGTGCCCTGCGAACAGAAAGGGACTGGTGTTCGGTCCCTTGACACAGCTCCCCCTGTGCCACGCACCCTTCGCTTTCGCATCGGGTTGGGTCGCAGCTCTCCCTTTTGTCGCAAGGCAGGACGCCAAGCTTAACATCTGGCACCACGGGAAGGCGGAAAGAGCCACTTGGGAAGGAGAGGCTATGAGAGACGCTTCACTTCCCCTGTGAGGACGGCCGCGGCACACCCGACTGGAAAGCGATACGCCCCAGTGCGAGCTTCCGTGCCCTACGGCGCGCCGGCCCCGAAACGCACCGTCAAACGACTGACCTCACGCCAGACATGTCGGGATGTTTGCATGTATTAGCTCTAGAATTACCACAGTTATCCAAGTAACGTGGGTACGATCTAAGGAACCATAACTGATTTAATGAGCCATTCGCGGTTTCACCTTAATGCGGCTTGTACTGAGACATGCATGGCTTAATCTTTGAGACAAGCATATGACTGCTGGCAGGATCAACCATGGAGCTGCGTCAACTAGAGCTGAGCAGCCGGCCGCCCGGGAGTGTGTCCCGGGGGCCCGCGCGAACACGCAAGCGTCCGCTCAATTATTCTGCAAACAGGAGGAGGCTGAGCTCCCCTGCACAACACACCTCGAAACCCTCTCAGGTCCCGGCGGCGCGCAGCGCCGTCCTAAGTACTTGGTCGGGTTCGAGAGAGGCGCAATCGCCCGGAGTTAGGCGAGTAGACGCTTTAGGTGCGACCACCCGTGCTCCCAACTGAGCTTGCCGCTGCCGACAGAGGCCCGGGAGCGTGCTGTCGTGGCATTGCCGGCGGGAGACAACACGCGCCACCTACGGTGACCGGCAGCTCCAACGCCAGCGCCACAGAAGGACAAAAGCCCCACTTGGGTGCCGAAGTGAACTCTCCCAGCACAGCGCACGCGCCAACACGTCCGCACAGCTGCGATACAAACCACCTGCGAGAACCGCTGGGGCGACCGAGCAGCAGACGGCGTCGCGGCGCCGAGCGCCGGGCGGCGGCGCATCCTCAGCGCACAAAGTCCTCAATCGGACCAGCACACTGCAGATGGCCACCGCGCTTCGCACCGGGCCCGCGAGGACCTACTTTGGCCGCAAGGCGCCGCGAGCAGGGGGCGCCGGCGCGCAGCTGCGCCGCCTGCCGCGTCCGTCGGCCGGCGCGCCTGCCACTGGCCGCCCCCACCAGCCGGCTGTAGCGCGTGCGCCCACGCACCGCGCTGCCAGCACGACGGGCAGCCCCCCCTCACCGGCCGGGGACGGTCCCACCCAGCCACCGCCGCGTATCGCCTCACACCCAGATCCCCCCCCCCCCCCCCCCCCCCCCCCCCCCCCCCTTTCACGTTCGTGGGCATGGTGGGTCCCCTTTCACGTTCGTGGGCATGGTGGGTATCCCTGAAACAACCGGTTAATAGCTCGACCGATCGTCGCCAACACTGATTCACCTCTAGCGAGAACAACCGCACCACAACGGGTTACCAGTTGTTCATTTGCGTAACGTCACCAGCAAACGTACACGTCCATCGCCATTTGCAACGAGTATTGCATGCCTGTGTCAGGTGTCACAACACATTACGTCTGCCCACATAGACGCAACAACATGTGCATGCCTAGAGAACACGTGGAAGGTAGACCCCGTACGTATGCGGTGTCCATTGCACGAACGACTGTCAGCCAGCCTCTGCAGCAGGTCGCAGATGTGGAACACGGTGCAACATGCTATCACGGTGTGTGAGAAGAGACGACTACGTCCGAATACTCGCTCCACTACATCAACAGACTGCTCATGCTGATCGCCATCCAGGGCGTCCGTTCCTCCCACACGTCTGTATGGCGTACCACACTGCAATCCAGCTCTTAAAGGGAGACGACACGTAGCTGCGTGCACAATATTTGGACTGTATGGTCCGCCGTTGCTAGGCGCAGTCGTCGTACGGTCACATGTGCCACGATGTATCATTCAGTACATACGGACCAATGTGCAGTACAGTTTGTGGGTTTTGCGTACATCGGCGGACAGGTGACAGGCCATACCACAACGTAGGCTGAGTACGTCGGCATGCGAAGGGCATTGAACATGCAAACTTCTCACCGACCAGCTTGCGAAGGCAGGGGGGAAGGGGGGGGGCATGTACGTCCTGCTGCTATCCACATTACAGTGTATAGCAGGAGCATGTGGAAAGTCAGCAACACCTGCAAGGTGTTTAACATGACGCGATACACAGGGGACCGGGCAGTGCGAGTAGCGAACTATATTGCGAGGGTTGCGGTTAGGCAACACTACACTAATTTAACGAGTTGCATAACAATTACAGAGCAGGTTCAGCGACAACGTGCGTCAGGTTAAGGCGCAATATAGTTTAGGTTACGGCGCACTTTAGGTTAGGTTAAGGCATATTATAGGTTAGGTTAAGGCACATTATAGGTTAGGTTAAGGCACATTATAGGTTAGGTTAAGGCACAACATGGGTTAGGTTAAGGCACAACATGGGTTAGGTTAAGGCACAACATGGGTTAGGTTAAGGCACAACATGGGTTAGGTTAAGGCACAACATGGGTTAGGTTAAGGCACAACATGGGTTACGTTAAGGCACAACATGGGTTACGTTAAGGCACAACATGGGTTACGTTACGGCACACCATGGGTTACGTTAAGGCACAACATGGGTTACGTTAAGGCACAACATGGGTTACGTTAAGGCACAAATTAGGTTAGGTTAAGGCACAAATTAGGTTAGGTTAAGGCACAAATTAGGTTAGGTTAAGGCACAAATTAGGTTAGGTTAAAGCACAAATTAGGTTAGGTTAAGGCACAAATTAGGTTAGGTTAAGGCACAAATTAGGTTAGGTTAAGGCACAAATTAGGTTAGGTTAAGGCACAAATTAGGTTAGGTTAGGGCGCAACGTAGGTTAGGTTAAGGTGCAACGTAGGTTAGGTTAAGGCGCAACGTAGGTTAGGTTAAGGCGCAACGTAGGTTAGGTTAAGGCGCAACGTAGGTTAGGTTAAGGCGCAACGTAGGTTAGGTTAAGGTACAATGTAGGTCAGGTTAAGGTACAATGTAGGTTAGGTTAAGGCACAATGTAGGTTAGGTTAAGGTACAATGTAGGTTAGGTTACGGTACAATGTAGGTTAGGTTAAGGTACAATATGGGTTATGTTAAGACACAATGTAGGTTAGGTTCAGGTACAACATAGGTTAGGTTAAGGTACAACATAGGTTAGGTTAAGGTACAACTTAGGTTAGGTTAAGGCACAACGTAGGTTAGGTTAAGGCACAACGTACGTTAGGTTAAGGCACAACGTAGGTTAGGTTAAGGCACAACGTAGGTTAGGTTAAGGCACAACGTAGGTTAGGTTAAGGCACAACGTAGGTTAGGTTAAGGCACAACGTAGGTTAGGTTAAGGCACAACGTAGGTTAGGTTAAGGCACAACGTAGGTTAGGTTAAGGTACGATATAGGTTAGGTTAAGGTACAATATAGGTTAGGTTAAGGTACGATATAGGTTAGGTTAAGGTACGATATAGGTTAGTTTAAGGTACGATATAGGTTAGGTTAAGGTACAATATAGCTTAGGTTCAGATACACATTGTTGTAGGGAAAGGTGTATTGGGGGGGGCGGCAGGTTCGTTGATAGTGTTTATCGTAATTGGATGCCTGCGGCATCATCCGATTTGTCACGTCAGGATGCACTTTTGGCTCATGACAGGCGGCGCTCCGATTCCATGGTTGTGGCAGATCTGTGTCTTTCATTCCTGCCATTGTTTGTGTGCTGTGACAGGAGGCAGTATTGTGATGTTGGGTGCACCCCTGTGTAGGACATGTGTGGGTGTTCGTGGCTTAGCTGAGCAATGTGCGGATGTCGGAAGGGTGGGATATTGTGTTTTCTGGGTGGACCTCCCGGTCTGGTTATGATAGTGTGGATTGTGTAATGTGGCGGAGAGGATGCACTGG
>NC_064641.1:416305540-416325540 GCF_023864345.2 Schistocerca serialis cubense | reverse complement strand
CTCGTTCGTTATCGGAATTAACCAGACAAATCGCTCCACCAACTAAGAACGGCCATGCACCACCACCCACCGAATCAAGAAAGAGCTATCAATCTGTCAATCCTTCCGGTGTCCGGGCCTGGTGAGGTTTCCCGTGTTGAGTCAAATTAAGCCGCAGGCTCCACTCCTGGTGGTGCCCTTCCGTCAATTCCTTTAAGTTTCAGCTTTGCAACCATACTTCCCCCGGAACCCAAAAGCTTTGGTTTCCCGGAGGCTGCCCGCCGAGTCATCGGAGGAACTGCGGCGGATCGCTGGCTGGCATCGTTTATGGTTAGAACTAGGGCGGTATCTGATCGCCTTCGAACCTCTAACTTTCGTTCTTGATTAATGAAAACATACTTGGCAAATGCTTTCGCTTCTGTTCGTCTTGCGACGATCCAAGAATTTCACCTCTAACGTCGCAATACGAATGCCCCCGCCTGTCCCTATTAATCATTACCTCGGGTTCCGAAAACCAACAAAATAGAACCGAGGTCCTATTCCATTATTCCATGCACACAGTATTCAGGCGGGCTTGCCTGCTTTAAGCACTCTAATTTGTTCAAAGTAAACGTGCCGGCCCACCGAGACACTCAATAAAGAGCACCCTGGTAGGATTTCAACGGGGTCCGCCTCGGGACGCACGAGCATGCACGAGGCGGTCGCACGCCTTCGGCTCGCCCCACCGGCAGGACGTCCCACGATACATGCCAGTTAAACACCGACGGGCGGTGAACCAACAGCGTGGGACACAAATCCAACTACGAGCTTTTTAACCGCAACAACTTTAATATACGCTATTGGAGCTGGAATTACCGCGGCTGCTGGCACCAGACTTGCCCTCCAATAGATACTCGTTAAAGGATTTAAAGTGTACTCATTCCGATTACGGGGCCTCGGATGAGTCCCGTATCGTTATTTTTCGTCACTACCTCCCCATGCCGGGAGTGGGTAATTTGCGCGCCCGCTGCCTTCCTTGGATGTGGTAGCCGTTTCTCAGGCTCCCTCTCCGGAATCGAACCCTGATTCCCCGTTACCCATTACAACCATGGTAGGCGCAGAACCTACCATCGACAGTTGATAAGGCAGACATTTGAAAGATGCGTCGCCGGTACGAGGACCGTGCGATCAGCCCAAAGTTATTCAGAGTCACCAAGGCAAACGGACCGGACGAGCCGACCGATTGGTTTTGATCTAATAAAAGCGTCCCTTCCATCTCTGGTCGGGACTCTTTTTTTTTTTTTTTTTTTTTTTTTTTTTTTTTTTTTTTTTTTTTTTTTTTTAAATTCTTTAATCTCAATATTCTTATATCATACAGACAACCCACCACCTTATACAATTAGTGGGTCCTATTTGATACATTTGTATTTTATATTAGTACTACAGCTAGCACAATTTGTTACTTTTCTGTTGCTCACACTATGGGCACTTCTGTCTATTTTCCTACATTGTTATATTCTACTTATGCTAAGCTACTTCTACCTGCAGCGTTTACATTTGTGCCAGAATAGTATAAACCTACATTGTTGGCCTTGTTCACCGAGCTAATCCCGGTGAACGTGCCCCTGGCACCAGGCTGGCCGGAGTTTCGATACGCTGCAGTACTATACTAATGGTTTCTATCCTAGCTTATCCTACGTCTACTCTTTCTTAACCTAGTGTCAAAGTTGGTGAGTGTCTCAAATCGGTAGTTGGGCGCACCCTACCTCCTAATCCCAGGCATGGCGGATTCCAGCCGTAAAGCGGCTGGCCAAGTCCTCGCCTCGGCGGAACAGGTCAGAATGCGCAGAGTCTCATTTGGGAATAGTTAGGTCTTAATTGTTGTTCCTTAAATAGTCCCTTATCACTTTGAGTGATATTTCGTTAGATAATTTATTCAAGGTTGTAAAGTGGTCCTCATGCCTGAGCAGGTGATACGTGTCGTGATTTGGTAATTGCTGACGAAGTTGCGCGGCTACATCGTCGAAGAGGTGGCACTCATACACCACGTGTTCCGGGGTGCCTGGTGTGGCCCCACAGTCACACGCTGGTGTCGCCTGTTTCCCAAACCGGCATAGATATGCCGGGTAGGGTCCATGACCTGTGAGGAAGTGCAGCAGTCCTCGTGATGGTGTGAAGTGCTTTAGTTGTAACCTTTCCCTAATATTGGGCAGCAGTTCATGTGTTCGCCGACCGGTTTCCTCGTTATCCCATTGTTCTTGCCAAAGTTCTTCCCCCCTTCGTTTGATTTCAATTTTGTTCCCCACATATATACCCATCAATTCAACTACTTTGTCCCTGTTTCCCTTTTTTATCCAGTACCATGCTGCCTGTTCCCGGATTTTAATGTCGAGCGGGCAGAGCCCCATCAGTACTGTTAGGGCTCCTCCAGGTGTAGTTCTGTATGCTCCCACTTATCTTAGTAACATGCTCCGCTGCACTCTTCTCACAGCCATGGCAGGCATAACCCTCGTGAGTCTGTGGGCCCAGATTCCTGATCCATATCCTACAATTGAAGTCAATATGCTATTATGATATAATTTGATTAGTTCTGGTGGTAGGTGAAATCGCTTGTGTCCAATTGCAATGAGATGATTTAATGTTTCCAAGGATTTTTGTGTAACGGTATCTATGTGTGATGTATATGTCCACCTCTCATCGACGACTACGCCCAGGTATCGCGCTTCATGGCGTCGAAGAACTGGTGAGCCGTCTATCCTCACAGTTGGATTTCTAACTAGTTGTCCTTTTAAGAGTAGATATGTAGATTTTGTTGGAGAAATCTTCATTTTGGACAGGTGGCACCATGTACTTAGGATTGTTATGGCCCTTTCAATTTTCGGCTCTAAGTCTTCGCGGCTACGGCCACCAACCAGCAGAAGGAGGTCGTCCGCGTAGGCTATGCCCTCTAGCACATCGTCGCTGTTCTGAAGGTTGTCCAAAAGAGGTTCCATATTAACATCCCAAAAGAGTGGCCCCAGGACTGACCCCTGTGGACACCTCTTGGTGATCTTTTTGCTTACTCTTCCGCTAGGGGACGATAGCCAGACCTCCCTATTCTCACAATAGCTCCTGAGACAGCCATATAGCGACGCTGGGCACTCCTTCTCTCGCAATCGAGAGAAGAGCGAGGGCCACCACAGGCTGTCAAAGGCGCCACTGATATCCACCATGATGCCGACCACGTATTTGTGCGGGGTAGAGGCGCAGACCTCAGCAGCCAGGGCGATGGCGTCAGAGGCCGATCTCCCCGTCCTGAAACCGAATTGTCTGTTACTCATCCCGCACAACACTCGATGTGCTGCCAGTCTGTCTGCCAGCAACCTCTCAAAAAGTTTCCCCAGTGTGTCTAATAGACATATGGGCCTGTAGGATTTGGGTTCTCGTGGATCTTTGTCTCGACTTTTCTTGATTATTACAACTGTAGCCCTTTTCCATATTTGGGGGAATTTCCCGAGCCGCAGACACTCGTTGTACAACTTTGTGAGAGGTGCCACCAATTGGGGAGCCAGGAATTGCACCACCTCTGCGGTGATGCCGTCTGGGCCTGGAGCCTTGCCTCTTTTAAGGGCTTTTATTTGTGTAGCTACTTCTTCCTCGGAGAAGGGATATACCATATTGTTGTTTCGGTATTCCTCTAGATCTTGTCTCCGAATCTGCTGTTGTGCCTCAGAGTCCTCATTCTCGCCATCGTCAGGCAGCAGGACACGGAGGAGGACCTCAGCAGTCTCCTGCCAGGTTTCCGTCATCCTGCCCTGATCCCTGACGGTGGACAACACCATGGGTGACCTGATCTTTTCCCGCACCAACTTATATGGTACACCCCATGGGTCTGTAGCTAGTTGCGTTTGTACATATTTTTCCCAACTCTGTAGCCTCACGGCTTTGAGCTCTTGCTGGAAGTGCTCCTTGGCCTCTCTGTATCTCAGCAGCCAACGTTGCTTTTCTTCCCAGACGACACTTCGCTGGTAGTACCTCCTGGCCCTCCTGACAGACTGGCGCATCTGTCCCAGCTCGGTTGACCATGGTGACGGAGAGGCCGCTACGGCTCTCCTCCTGGTTGGTACAGCGGCCTTTAGCGCCCTTACGACTGCTTTCACCAGCTCGTCTGCGTATCCCTCGACATTTTCGTCACCGTCGGGCAATGTCGGTATTTCACAATTCCTTGCCAGGCGATCCCAGTCAGCTCTGTTGTAGTTTAGCTGTGTCTCCCACCCCATGTCCCAGCGGCATTCTTCGTCTCCCAATGAGAATGTGATGAGATTGTGGTCACTGGTTGTTACCTGGTCCCAGACCATCCAGTTTGTTACTTTGGTGGCGAGATTGGGCGTGACCAATGTAACGTCAATGTTAGTGCCCTCGCCCCCACCTCCTGCGTAGGTGGGCGGGTTTCCTTGCTTATTGGCGACCATTAGCTGTAGCGCCATGATGGTCTCTTCAGCCTTTTCTCCTCGGTCATCTCGTGTGCCGCTGAACCACAGGGGGGACTTGGCATTTATGTCTGCTGTAATAACACATCGACGTCCCCGCAACGCCGTGGTTACTTGTGTAAGCTTGTCAAGGAATTCATCTATTGTCCGGCCGTACTGGAAATACATGTTTATGATGTATAGTACTCCAGCTGGTGTTTGTAGTTCCACGACGTTGCAGTGATCGTCGGAAAACTGGGAGAGAACCGTGGCTCTTAGCGCTTTGTTGATGATCATTATAGCTGCTCTGGGTTCTGCTCCACTGTGAATGACCTGCCAACTTACTGCCGCAAATGGGATTCGCCCAGCCAGGGAGTATGGTTCCTGCAAACAGAGCACATCCAGACTCCTCTCCTCCACGACTCTGCGGAGTTCCTGCATGACTAATTTGCTGTTATGTGAGTTAATCTGTCCTACGTTTAAATGGGTCTCGTGCATAATATGTTCTTATATGTGATTCGGGCCAGTTCTTGTTCCAGTCGTGGGCTATTCTTCCATTTGTTATGACAGATTGACTGTAAAGTTCATCTAGATCAAATTTCTCATTTCGTCTGTCAAATACTTTTTTGATCAGGTCACGCAGGGCTCCAAAGTCGGTGGGGAGATTCATTGTCTTCAGCTGTATTCTGTCGACAGCCTCCATCACCGAGAAGGTGACGTCTCTGCCGTATTCATGACCGACACGTACCACATGCCTCAGGGCTGTGGTGAGGACCGCCGGCTCCTCCAGGCGTGCTAATTGTAGTGCGTGTTCTAGGTTGGGGTATACCCTTTTGGGATCTACGCCCAAACCTTTTTGTATGCCAGAGTTGGTAGAGGAAAATGTACTGTTTATTATATTGACTTGTATGTCTTGTTTCTCTGGTACGTTCGTCTGTGGTTTTGCCACAGGATGCCCTTTTGGTCGTTCTAGCTCTTTAAGCGACCCTAGTCCCCGTCTTGGGGGAGAGGAAGCACCAATGTAACCACAGGGGTCCGTTTGTACACCAGCATCTTTCGTGTCTACTTTCATGATTCGGATATTGGTAACTCCTTGTAAGAACTCCCTAAATCTGCTGGCCCTTAGTGCATCCCTCGCCCTTTTACTCGGATACTTTCTCTTAGGCTTCCTGCCGCCTGATATGGACTCAGCCATAATCAGTTCTCGAGATAAGTCTTTGTTCTAATAACCTATATGTGGGGCAATTTCTTCCCGTGGCATTACAGTTCTTTTTTCCTCGTCTTGTACAAGGGATACATATCCCTGTTTTGCCACACGTTTTCCTGGTGTGATCTTCTGCACCACACCTGGAGCAAGCCGGCTTTCGCTCACAGTGTTTGTGAACATGATCGAGGTCTCCACAATTATGACACCGGGGAACTACAAGGTAGTCCCTAACGTTTATCGAGTGGAACCCCATGTAGATTCTGCCCATAGTAGTGAGCTTACGCCACATATTCCCCGAAACTTCAGCTACATGGTGTACAACATCGCGCTCTCTGGGTCCAGTTCTAAATCGTAATTTGAACTCTTTTTTGAAATTGTCCAGACTCATGTTCTCAAAATTTTGTTGATTTATTGTCTCATGGATGTCGTTTTCGTTTATTGCAGTGGGTACGTCGTATAGGATTACTAAGGGATTCCGCTTTTTGGGCGGTTCACACTTGACAACCTTTTTGAGTTTTTCATGTTTTAATATTTTGTCCCTGTCCTCTTCAGTCGCAACATCTACTATAACAACGTTTTTTGTTGCCTTTACCTTGTTTATTTTTATTTTGTCTGCTGCAGGATTTATAGTAGTTGTAAATAATTCCTGCACTTTTTTGATATCCTGGCCTGGCAGGGGTCTTATGAAGACAGCCGTGTCAGGCTTTTTGGATACCTTTTCAATAGTCTCTTTTGTGGCTTGTGCTTTGGTGGCCGCTTGTGCGACCACTCCTGCCCACGTTTTGGTGGGCTGTTTCCGTAGTCGTTCATTTTCCTTTTCCAATTCCTCGAGTCGTCCCTCGAGCTTCGCGCTAGCGATAGCCCAGGTGGCGAGCTCCTTCTTAATTGAGAGTACTGCTGTGTTACTAATTTTACCGTTTTTGATACTAGTGTCTAACAATTGATTTATCTTAGTATGCCATTCTGTCACGTTCTCTGCGTTCTGCCCCAGGCCCACTTCAGGGGTGGGAACAGTAAGTGTCGAACACCTCGATATAACACTCGACTCACTCGTCTCTTGGTCAGCCATGATTTATTTGACGAGTGAAAAAGTTGGGAGCCCGTCTCTTGCCCCGGACCGGCTCCTCTGGCATGGGGGGGGACTGTTGCAGCTCGCCCACCGACCTCGCCCCTAGGTCAAGGGCACTCCTGAGCTGCAGGGTTCAGCGCGCCGTTGCCAGCGCACTGGTCCCCGTCGAAGGCCTCGTCGTCGAAAATTTCACTCGACGCTCCTCGGCAAGTGCACCCCGCACTCCGGACAGGCGGATGCACCCCTCGCCCTTCGCCGCCTACTAGCCCGAGTTTCCACCTGAAGGCCAAGGACCCACTCCTACTCAGGTGGTGGGTCGGTCCCCCAGTCGTTCGGCGGTCTGGGCCCATCTAACCTGGCCCAGGCGATGTCACCACCTCCTGGGTTTGGCAGAACACGCCCCGGTTACCCAGGGGCGCGGCAAAGCACCCTTGCTGACTCGCGCCGTGATCCCACGCCGACAAACGAGGTCGCCGGCATGCAGAGCACCTGCTGGTCTGTGCCCTGCGAACAGAAAGGGACTGGTGTTCGGTCCCTCGACACAGCTCCCCCTGTGCCACGCACCCTTCGCTTTCGCATCGGGTTGGGTCGCAGCTCTCCCTTTTGTCGCAAGGCAGATGCCAAGCTTAACATCTGGCACCACGGGAAGGCGGAAAGAGCCACTTGGGAAGGAGAGGCTATGTGAGACGCTTCACTTCCCCTGTGAGGACGGCCGCGGCACACCCGACTGGAAAGCGATACGCCCCAGTGCGAGCTTCCGTGCCCTACGGCGCGCCGGCAGCGGGCGGGCCCGCCCCGAAACGCGCCGTCAAACGACTGACCTCACGCCAGACAGAGTCACGGGACTCTGTTTGCATGTATTGGCTCTAGAATTACCACAGTTATCCAAGTAACGTGGGTACGATCTAAGGAACCATAACTGATTTAATGAGCCATTCGCGGTTTCACCTTAATGCGGCTTGTACTGAGACATGCATGGCTTAATCTTTGAGACAAGCGTATGACTACTGGCAGGATCAACCAGGGAGCTGCGTCAACTAGAGCTGAGCAGCCGGCCGCCCGGGAGTGCGTCCCGGGGGCCCGCGCGAACACGCAAGCGTCCGCTCAATTATTCTGCAAACAGGAGGAGGCTGAGCTCCCCTGCACAACACACCTCGAAACCCTCTCAGGTCCCGGCGGCGCGCAGCGCCGTCCTAAGTACTTGGTCGGTTTCGAGAGAGGCGCAATCGCCCGGAGTTAGGCGAGTAGACGCTTTAGGTGCGACCACCCGTGCTCCCAACTGAGCTTGCCGCTGCCGACAGAGGCCCGGGAGCGTGCTGTCGTGGCATTGCCGGCGGGAGACAACACGCGCCACCTACGGTGACCGGCAGCTCCAACGCCAGCGCCACAGAAGGACAAAAGCCCCACTTGGGTGCCGAAGCGAACTCTCCCAGCACAGCGCACGCGCCAACACGTCCGCACAGCTGCGATACAAACCACCTGCGAGAACCGCTGGGGCGACCGAGCAGCAGACGGCGTCGCGGCGCCGAGCGCCGGGCGGCGGCGCATCCTCAGCGCACAAAGTCCTCAATCGGACCAGCACACTGCAGATGGCCACCGCACTTCGCACCGGGCCCGCGAGGACCTACTTTGGCCGCAAGGCGCCGCGAGCAGGGGGCGCCGGCGCGCAGCTGCGCCGCCTGCCGCGTCCGTCGGCCGGCGCGCCTGCCACTGGCCGCCCCCACCAGCCGGCTGTAGCGCGTGCGCCCACGCACCGCGCTGCCAGCACGCCGGGCGGCCCCCCCTCACCGGCCGGGGACGGTCCCACCCAGCCACCGCCGCGTATCGCCTCACACCCAGATCCCCTTTCACGTTCGTGGGCATGGTGGGTCCCCTTTCACGTTCGTGGGCATGGTGGGTATCCCTGAAACAACCGGTTAATAGCTCGACCGATCGTCGCCAACACTGATTCACCTCTAGCGAGAACAACCGCACCACAACGGGTTACCAGTTGTTCATTTGCGTAACGTCACCAGCAAATGTACACGTCCATCGCCATTTGCAACGAGTATTGCATGCCTGTGTCAGGTGTCACAACACACTACGTCTGCCCACATAGACGCAACAACATGTGCACGCCTAGAGAACACGTGGAAGGTAGACCCCGTACGTATGCGGTGTCCATTGCGCGAACGACTGTCAGCCGGCCTCTGCAGCATGTCGCAGATGTGGAACACGGTGCAACATGCTATCATGGTGTGTGAGAAGAGACGACTACGTCCGAATACACGCTCCACTACATCAACAGACTGCTCATGCTGATCGCCATCCAGGGCGTCCGTTCCTCCCACACGTCTGTATGGCGTACCACACTGCAATCCAGCTCTTATAGGGAGACGACACGTAGCTGCGTGCACAATATTTGGACTGTATGGTCCGCTGTTGCTAGGCGCAGTCGTCGTACGGTCACATGTGCCACGATGTATCATTCAGTACATACGGACCAATGTGCAGTACAGTTTGTGGGTTTTGCGTACATCGGCGGACAGGTGACAGGCCGTACCACAACGTAGGCTGAGTACGTCGGCATGCGAAGGGCATTGAACATGCAAACTTCTCACCGACCAGCTTGCGAAGGCAGGGGGGAAAGGGGGGGCATGTACGTCCTGCTGCTATCCACATTACAGTGTATAGCAGGAGCATGTGGAAAGTCAGCAACACCTGCAAGGTGTTTAACATGACGCGATACACAGGGGACCGGGCAGAGCGAGTAGCGAACTATATTGCGAGGGTTGCGGTTAGGCAACACTACACTAATTTAACGAGTTGCATAACAATTACAGAGCAGGTTCAGCGACAACGTGCGTCTGGTTAAGGCGCAATATAGTTTAGGTTACGGCGCACTTTAGGTTAGGTTAAGGCATATTATAGGTTAGGTTAAGGCACATTATAGGTTAGGTTAAGGCACATTATAGGTTAGGTTAAGGCACAACATGGGTTAGGTTAAGGCACAACATGGGTTAGGTTAAGGCACAACATGGGTTAGGTTAAGGCACAACATGGGTTAGGTTAAGGCACAACATGGGTTAGGTTAAGGCACAACATGGGTTACGTTAAGGCACAACATGGGTTACGTTAAGGCACAACATGGGTTACGTTAAGGCACAACATGGGTTACGTTAAGGCACAACATGGGTTAGGTTAAGGCACAACATGGGTTAGGTTAAGGCACAACATGGGTTACGTTAAGGCACAACATGGGTTACGTTAAGGCACAACATGGGTTACGTTAAGGCACAAATTAGGTTAGGTTAAGGCACAAATTAGGTTAGGTTAAGGCACAAATTAGGTTAGGTTAAGGCACAAATTAGGTTAGGTTAAGGCACAAATTAGGTTAGGTTAAGGCACAAATTGGGTTAGGTTAAGGCACAAATTAGGTTAGGTTAAGGCACAAATTAGGTTAGGTTAAGGCGCAACGTAGGTTAAGTTAAGGCGCAACGTAGGTTAGGTTAAGGCGCAACGTAGGTTAGGTTAAGGCGCAACGTAGGTTAGGTTAAGGCGCAACGTAGGTTAGGTTAAGGTACAATGTAGGTTAGGTTAAGGTACAATGTAGGTTAGGTTAAGGTACAATGTAGGTTAGGTTAAGGTACAATGTAGCTTAGGTTAAGGTACAATGTAGGTTAGGTTAAGGTACAATATGGGTTAGGTTAAGGCACAATGTAGGTTAGGTTCAGGTACAACATAGGTTAGGTTAAGGTACAACATAGGTTAGGTTAAGGTACAACGTAGGTTAGGTTAAGGCACAACGTAGGTTAGGTTAAGGCACAACGTAGGTTAGATTAAGGCACAACGTAGGTTAAGTTAAGGCACAATGTAGGTTAGGTTAAGGCACAACGTAGGTTAGGTTAAGGCACAACGTAGGTTAGGTTAAGGCACAACGTAGGTTAGGTTAAGGCACAACGTAGGTTAGGTTAAGGTACGATATAGGTTAGGTTAAGGTACGATATAGGTTAGGTTAAGGTACGATATAGGTTAGGTTAAGGTACGATATAGGTTAGGTTAAGGTACGATATAGGTTAGGTTAAGGTACAATATAGCTTAGGTTCAGATACACATTGTTGTAGGGAAAGGTGTATTGGGGGGGGCGGCAGGTTCGTTGATAGTGATTATCGTAATTGGATGCCTGCGGCATCATCCGATTTGTCACGTCAGGATGCACTTCTGGCTCATGACAGGCGGCGCTCCGATTCCATGGTTGTGGCAGATCTGTGTCTTTCATTCCTGCCATTGTTTGTGTGCTGTGACAGGAGGCAGTATTGTGATGTTGGGTGCACCCCTGTGTAGGACATGTGTGGGTGTTCGTGGCTTAGCTGAGCAATGTGCGGATGTCGGAAGGGTGGGATATTGTGTTTTCTGGGTGGACCTCCCGGTCTGGTTATGATAGTGTGGATTGTGTAATGTGGCGGAGAGGATGCACTGGATGTTCTTCCATGCTGGTGGTTAGATATTGTGTGTGTGCCTGTTACAGGCAGAGAGTAGTGTGTGATAAGAGAGTAGTGTGTGATAAGAGTGTCTGGCTGACGTGTGGTTCTCATTGTGTGCAGAGTCTTTCAGCATGTATAGGGACGGTTGTATATATTATCTGTATTCTGATGGCTCTGCATCTATTACTAATCAGTGCCGTGTATACGGTTACTCTGGTTCCAGTCGAAACTGTTCTATCTCTGTACATCAGTGACACTGCGGCTCCACTATGTTGCCGCCCCTGTCGGCCGTTTCCCCCAGTGTATGGCTAATGATTATCAGCAATCAGTCTATTAGTCAATACCGGTAGTGTGACGACGTCAAATGTCCGGGATGGGGGAAGCTACACCCTTCCCGTGGGTCAGGGCCTAGAAAGACTCTTCCCACGCAGGAGACTCGGACTGTCGTTACTCTTCCGAGAAATATATTTGCCCAGCGTTTTTTGCGACTGCGAGTGCAACGCCAGGAGGCTCGGACTGTCGTTACTCTTCCGAGAAATATATTTGCCCAGCGTTTTTTGCGACTGCGAGTGCAACGCCAGGAGGCTCGGACTGTCGTTACTCTTCCGAGATATATATTTGCCCAACGTTTTTTGCGACTGCGAGTGCAACGCCAGGAGGCTCCGACTGTCGTTAGTCTTCCGAGATATATATTTGCCCAACGTTTTTTGCGACTGCGAGTGCAACGCCCACGGGTGCCGACATGGATGGGGCGCTTCCTAGCTGATCGCTCAGCATGAGAATCCGTACAGTGAGCAATGCGATCGCGTCTGTAGCTTGTACGTGGTACAGCTCGCAGCTCATGAATAGGGACAGCGGGAATGTCGCATATTGGAAATATCCCTTTTTTTTTTTTTTTTTTTTTCTTTATTGTAATTTGGACACCCCATACAAGGTGGGCTGGCAGCGGAACAGTGTACTCCGCTCTTCAGCCATAAGCAGTACAAGAAAAAAGAAAGGGAGACAGACAAGTAACAGAATGGCGGTTAAAAAACAGGAGATACAATAGTTAAAAAACATGAAGCCGTTCACACTTGATGAAACAAACAAGAAAAACCGTCGGCACTGGGCACAAACACTGACGAGGTAGATGACACACGTGAACGAAGGAGCGTGGACGGCGAAAAACACTGAGGCACAGACACGACGGCACAGACACTAATCCGAGGGCGATGATCTCCGGCGCGCGAAAGTTCACGATGCGTGTGCGAGTCCGGGGACCTGCCAAGAGAGGAGGAGGAGGAGGAGGAGGAGGAGGAGGAGGAGGAGGAGGGGGAGAGGGAAAGCGAGAGGGGAGAGCAGGGACGCCACGGGCTGGGGAAAGAGGGGGGAGAGAGGAAGGGGGAGGGGAAGCCCGGAAGAAGAGGGGTGGAGGGAGGGGATGGGGGAAAAGGAGAGAGAAGGGAAGGGAAGAGAAAGGAGGGAGGGTGCCGCAGGGAAAGGACACCAGGAGGGAGGGGGGCAGGGTCAAAGTTGATAGGAGGGGTAGATGGAGGGGACGAGGACATCATCAGGGAGAGGGAGCTGGCGGAAACCACCTTGGGAGAGGGTAAGGAGGGTGGAGAGATGGAGACCGGGTGGGACATGGGAATACAGGCGCGGCAGCGGGCGGGGGTGGGAGAGGATCGGGGAGACGAGCGGGTGAGGAGGATCGAGTTTACGGGAGGTGTAGAGGATTCGTAGCCTTTCGAGGAAGAGGAGGAGGTGGGGGAAGGGGATAAGGTCATACAGGATCCGCGTGGGGGAAGGGAGACGGATGCGATAGGCAAGGCGGAGAGCATGGCGTTCAAGGATTTGGAGGGATTTATAAAAGGAAGGGGGGGCGGAGATCCAGGCTGGATGGGCGTAACAGAGGATAGGGCGGATGAGGGACTTATAGGTGTGGAGGATGGTGGAGGGGTCCAAACCCCACGTCCGGCCGGAAAGGAGCTTGAGGAGACGGAGTCGGGAACGTGCCTTGGCTTGGATTGTCTGGAGATGGGGAGTCCAGGAGAGGCGACGGTCGAGGGTGACGCCAAGGTACTTAAGGGTGGGGGTGAGAGCGATGGGACGGCCATAAACGGTGAGATAGAAATCAAGGAGGCGGAAGGAGGGAGTGGTGTTGCCTACAATGATCGCCTGGGTTTTGGAAGGATTGACCTTGAGCAACCACTGGTTGCACCAAGCGGTGAACCGGTCAAGATGGGATTGGAGAAGGCGTTGGGAGCGTCGCAGGGTGGGGGCAAGGGCAAGGAAGGCGGTGTCATCGGCAAACTGGAGAAGGTGGACAGGGGGTGACGGCGGCGGCATGTCCGCCGTGTACAACAAGTACAGAAGGGGGGATAGGACGGAGCCTTGGGGCACACCGGCGGAGGGGAAAAAGGTGTAGGAATCGGTGTTATGGATGGTGACATAGGAAGGACGGCGGGAGAGAAAGGAACCGATCAGACGAACGTAGTTAATGGGAAGGGCGAAGGTTTGGAGCTTGAAGAGGAGACCGGAATGCCATACGCGGTCATATGCGCGTTCGAGGTCAAGAGAGAGGAAGATTGCGGAGCGACGGGAATTGAGCTGGTCGGAAAGGAGATGAGTGAGGTGAAGGAGAAGATCGTCGGAAGAGAAGGACGGCCGAAAGCCACACTGGGTAACGGGGAGGAGGCGGTGCTGGCGGAGATGCTGGTGGATGCGGCGGGTGAGGATAGATTCCAGGACCTTGCTGAAGACCGAGGTAAGGCTGATGGGACGGTAGGAGGAGACGGCGGACGGCGGTTTGCCAGGTTTGAGGAACATGAGGATACGGGAGGTTTTCCACAGGTCGGGGTAGTAACCGGTGGACAGGACTACATTGTAGAGCCTGGCCAGGGTGGAGAGAAAAGAGACAGGAGCTTCACGAAGGTGACGGTAGGTAACACGATCGTGACCAGGAGCGGTGTTGCGTTTGGTGCGGAGTGTATCGATGAGATCCTGTGTGGTGATGGGGGCATTAAGGTCCGTGTGTGGAATGTTGTCCAAGTACTGGAAACCAGGAGCGAGGGGAGGGACAGAGGTGTCGGTTCGATCGCGGATATCTGGGAAGAGGGAGTAATCGAACTGGGGATCATCAGGGATGGAAAACACATCGGACAGGTAGGAGGCAAAGTGATTGGCCTTACTAAGGGCGTCAGGGAAGGGGTGATCACCGTGGAGAAGAGGATAGTAGGGGGAGGGTTTAGTTCCGGTAAGGCGACGGAAGGCGGTCCAGAACTTGGACGAGTTTATAGGGAGGGTAGCATTTAAACGGGTGCATGTCTGTCGCCAGTCCCGGCGTTTCTTGGCCGCGAGCAAATTTCGAATGTGTCGCTGTAGTTGCCGGTGGCGTCGTAGGGTGTCCGGGTCACGCGTGCGGAGGAAGGCACGGTAGAGACGACGGGATTCACGGAGGAGGAGGACGGCCTGTGGTGGTAAGGTAGGACGGTGGGGGTGGACGGCAACAGTAGGGACGTGGGCCTCCACGGCCTCAGACAAGGTCTGCTGGAGAAAGGAGGCGGCATGGGTGACATCATCGGGACGGCGGTAGGCGAGAGGGTGGCTATCGACCTGAGTGGAGAGGGTATCCCGGTAGGCATTCCAGTTGGCACGGGAATAGTCATGGATGTACTTAGGGGGAGGGTCATGACGAGGGTCGGGGCGGGGGCGACGGCCGTCGGACACGGTGAGGAGGACAGGGAGATGGTCGCTACCAATAGGCTCCAGGACATCCACCGTAATGCGACCAAGGAGGTTGGGGGAGGAGAGGATAACATCGGGAGTGGAGTTGGATTCGGGACGGGTGTGCTGGGGGATGGGGATGAGGTCGCCTTGAAGGGAGGAGAGGAACCGATGCCACCGCCGTAACTGGGCAGCGGAGCGACTATGGATGTTGAGGTCGGCGGCGATCACATAGGAGGAGAAGGTACGGTCGATGTGGGAGAGGAAGTCGAAAGGAAGAGGGGCGTTGGGGCGGACATAGATGGTGGCACAGGTAATGGTAAGGCCGGGGAAGAAGAGACTAAGGATCAGGTGTTCGGTGGGGTCGGGAAGGAGAGGCTGGAGCCGAACGGGGATCTGGCGGTGGTGGCCAATGGCAACTCCGCCACGCGCAACTGGGAGGGGATTATCGGAGCGGTGGAGGAGATAGGGGGAGGTGTGGATGGAGTGGTGGGGTTGGAGGAAGGTTTCATTAAGGAGGAAGGCATCCACACGGTGGGTAGCAAGGGTGTGCAGGAAGAGGTTCTTGTTGGCGGGAAGGGAGCGGATATTGTTGAAAAGGATACGATGCTGTCGCGCCATTGGAAGGACTTAGACGAGGGTGTCAAGGCGGGAGAAGGTGAAATGGGCCTGGTTATTGGAAAAGGTGGCGTACATTTTAAGGTGGAATATGGAACGGGCGGCGAGGGAGATCTGTTGTAAGGTGTGGGGGCGCTGAAAGGGATGGACGTTTTGGAGGACAATGGTGAGGAACCTGATGATGTCCTCAGCAGTGGGGGGGGGACGAAGGGAATTGCCAGGAGGGGTGGGGGCGTCCAGGGGACGGACAGGGACGGTGAGTTCAGGAGTGGTAGGAGGAGGTCGGGCTTTACATTTTTGGGAGTAGGTGGGGTGGGGGAGGCTGCAGGTATTACAGGAGGGAGGGGATTGGAGGTTGGGGCACTGCCGGAGGAAGTGCGCTTGCCGACAATGCGGGCAGGTGGGGGCCTCGCGGCACTCGGCTGTCGGATGTGCATTGTAGCGCAGACATCTCTGGCAGCGCAGGGATTGAGGGGGGGAACGGGAGGGGTCGACTTTGAACCGCTGATTGAAGAGGAGGGCACCCTCCTTCAGGAGACGGTCAATGGAGGGGGCGTCCTCAGAGAAAACCCGCATAAGGCGGGTGGGGCCGGTCGCGTTGAAAATGCGGCGGACTGCCCGCACCTCCAGGGTGGGATGGGCCTTCAGCTCCGCCAGCACCTCCTCCTCCGTGATCGACGGGCTAAGCCGAGTGATCACGGCGGTGAGGGTCGGCGGGCGACGCGGGGGTTGGGGTTGGCGGGTAGGAGATGGGGAGGGAGCAGGGGTGAGGGTGGCGTGAGGACCAAAACGGGTGATGGGGAGGCGGGAGAGGATGTCAGTATGGAGGGTGGGGCTGGGGGAGGAGATAAGAACAGAATCCCGTCTGGGAGTAAGGAGAGATATGGGGGCGCCAGGGAAATGTTGGCGGAGGAGGAGGGAGAGATTCCGGGCCTCGAGGAAGGAAGGATCGGGATGGGACAGGAGATATTTGTAGAGACCGGGTGGGGAGGAGGAGGAGGAGGGAGCGGGGCCTGGTGGGGAGACGTCCATGGCATGTTGGGGTGGGGATGGGGGGCGGGGTGGAGCCTTTTTAGGAGCAGAGGAAGTGGAGGCGCCACTAGGGCGTTTGACAGCGGCAGATGGGCGGGTGGTGACATGAGGGACGGGAACGATGGGGAGGTGGCGGGAAGGGACAGGTCCCGGCACGGACGCAGCAGTCGGCGCCGGAGAGAGTGACTGTGACGGTGCAGGCGAATGTGGCAGTGATGGTGATGGTGACGATGACGGTGGTGGCGGTGATGGCGATGGCGACGGCGACGGCGATGGGGAGAGCTGGGCGTGGGCAGTGGCCCGACGGGCCACCACCCTAGCCGGAGCTGCAGTGACAGGCTGGGGGAGTGGGGGGAAAGGATCAGAACGAGAGGAAGAGGCGGGAGAGGGGGCGACAAAGAGCGAGGGCGAGGGAATAGAGAGGAGGGGAGGGATGGAAGGAGGGGGGTGGGACTGGGCACACCAAGTGATAGTGGTGGTGGCGGCGGAAGGGGACGTATACACGATGGCGGTGGTGGTAGTAGTGACGGTGGTGGTGGGGGCGGACATGACGACAAGAAGAAGAAAGAAAAACACAGCACTAAAGGGACAGAACACACACTGGGAGACGACGGACGGCGACGGCGACGGCGACGGCGACGGCGACGGCGAGAGGCAGGGACGCTGCTGCCGCGGACTGGGCCGGGGCGGCGGCGGCGGCGGCTGCTGCTGCTGCTGCTGCTGCTGCTGCTGCGGCGGCTGCTGCTGCTGCTGCTACTGGCAGGACTGCTGCTGGCTGGACTGCTGCTGCCACCGGAGGGCTGGCTGGCTGGCTGGCTGGCTGGCTGGCTGGCTGGCTGGCTGGCTGGCTGGCTGGCTGGCTGGCTGGCTGGCTGGCTGGCTGGCTGCGGGACCACCGCTGCAGGCCGGGACCGGGAACTACTGCTGCTGCTGCTGGCTGGCTGGCTGGCTGGCTGGCTGGCTGGCTGGCTGGCTGGCTGGCTGGCTGGCTGGCTGGCTGGCTGGCTGGCTGGCTGGCTGGCTGGCTGGCTGGCTGGCTGGCTGGCTGGCTGGCTGGCTGGCTGGCTGGCTGGCTGGCTGGCTGGCTGGCTGGCTGGCTGGCTGGCTGGCTGGCTGGCTGGCTGGCTGGCTGGCTGGCTGGCTGGCTGGCTGGCTGGCTGGCTGGCTGGCTGGCTGGCTGGCTGGCTGGCTGGCTGGCTGGCTGGCTGGCTGGCTGGCTGGCTGGCTGGCTGGCTGGCTGGCTGGCTGGCTGGCTGGCTGGCTGGCTGGCTGGCTGGCTGGCTGGCTGGCTGGCTGGCTGGCTGGCTGGCTGGCTGGCTGGCTGGCTGGCTGGCTGGCTGGCTGGCTGGCTGGCTGGCTGGCTGGCTGGCTGGCTGGCTGGCTGGCTGGCTGGCTGGCTGGCTGGCTGGCTGGCTGGCTGGCTGGCTGGCTGGCTGGCTGGCTGGCTGGCTGGCTGGCTGGCTGGCTGGCTGGCTGGCTGGCTGGCTGGCTGGCTGGCTGGCTGGCTGGCTGGCTGGCTGGCTGGCTGGCTGGCTGGCTGGCTGGCTGGCTGGCTGGCTGGCTGGCTGGCTGGCTGGCTGGCTGGCTGGCTGGCTGGCTGGCTGGCTGGCTGGCTGGCTGGCTGGCTGGCTGGCTGGCTGGCTGGCTGGCTGGCTGGCTGGCTGGCTGGCTGGCTGGCTGGCTGGCTGGCTGGCTGGCTGGCTGGCTGGCTGGCTGGCTGGCTGGCTGGCTGGCTGGCTGGCTGGCTGGCTGGCTGGCTGGCTGGCTGGCTGGCTGGCTGGCTGGCTGGCTGGCTGGCTGGCTGGCTGGCTGGCTGGCTGGCTGGCTGGCTGGCTGGCTGGCTGGCTGGCTGGCTGGCTGGCTGGCTGGCTGGCTGGCTGGCTGGCTGGCTGGCTGGCTGGCTGGCTGGCTGGCTGGCTGGCTGGCTGGCTGGCTGGCTGGCTGGCTGGCTGGCTGGCTGGCTGGCTGGCTGGCTGGCTGGCTGGCTGGCTGGCTGGCTGGCTGGCTGGCTGGCTGGCTGGCTGGCTGGCTGGCTGGCTGGCTGGCTGGCTGGCTGGCTGGCTGGCTGGCTGGCTGGCTGGCTGGCTGGCTGGCTGGCTGGCTGGCTGGCTGGCTGGCTGGCTGGCTGGCTGGCTGGCTGGCTGGCTGGCTGGCTGGCTGGCTGGCTGGCTGGCTGGCTGGCTGGCTGGCTGGCTGGCTGGCTGGCTGGCTGGCTGGCTGGCTGGCTGGCTGGCTGGCTGGCTGGCTGGCTGGCTGGCTGGCTGGCTGGCTGGCTGGCTGGCTGGCTGGCTGGCTGGCTGGCTGGCTGGCTGGCTGGCTGGCTGGCTGGCTGGCTGGCTGGCTGGCTGGCTGGCTGGCTGGCTGGCTGGCTGGCTGGCTGGCTGGCTGGCTGGCTGGCTGGCTGGCTGGCTGGCTGGCTGGCTGGCTGGCTGGCTGGCTGGCTGGCTGGCTGGCTGGCTGGCTGGCTGGCTGGCTGGCTGGCTGGCTGGCTGGCTGGCTGGCTGGCTGGCTGGCTGGCTGGCTGGCTGGCTGGCTGGCTGGCTGGCTGGCTGGCTGGCTGGCTGGCTGGCTGGCTGGCTGGCTGGCTGGCTGGCTGGCTGGCTGGCTGGCTGGCTGGCTGGCTGGCTGGCTGGCTGGCTGGCTGGCTGGCTGGCTGGCTGGCTGGCTGGCTGGCTGGCTGGCTGGCTGGCTGGCTGGCTGGCTGGCTGGCTGGCTGGCTGGCTGGCTGGCTGGCTGGCTGGCTGGCTGGCTGGCTGGCTGGCTGGCTGGCTGGCTGGCTGGCTGGCTGGCTGGCTGGCTGGCTGGCTGGCTGGCTGGCTGGCTGGCTGGCTGGCTGGCTGGCTGGCTGGCTGGCTGGCTGGCTGGCTGGCTGGCTGGCTGGCTGGCTGGCTGGCTGGCTGGCTGGCTGGCTGGCTGGCTGGCTGGCTGGCTGGCTGGCTGGCTGGCTGGCTGGCTGGCTGGCTGGCTGGCTGGCTGGCTGGCTGGCTGGCTGGCTGGCTGGCTGGCTGGCTGGCTGGCTGGCTGGCTGGCTGGCTGGCTGGCTGGCTGGCTGGCTGGCTGGCTGGCTGGCTGGCTGGCTGGCTGGCTGGCTGGCTGGCTGGCTGGCTGGCTGGCTGGCTGGCTGGCTGGCTGGCTGGCTGGCTGGCTGGCTGGCTGGCTGGCTGGCTGGCTGGCTGGCTGGCTGGCTGGCTGGCTGGCTGGCTGGCTGGCTGGCTGGCTGGCTGGCTGGCTGGCTGGCTGGCTGGCTGGCTGGCTGGCTGGCTGGCTGGCTGGCTGGCTGGCTGGCTGGCTGGCTGGCTGGCTGGCTGGCTGGCTGGCTGGCTGGCTGGCTGGCTGGCTGGCTGGCTGGCTGGCTGGCTGGCTGGCTGGCTGGCTGGCTGGCTGGCTGGCTGGCTGGCTGGCTGGCTGGCTGGCTGGCTGGCTGGCTGGCTGGCTGGCTGGCTGGCTGGCTGGCTGGCTGGCTGGCTGGCTGGCTGGCTGGCTGGCTGGCTGGCTGGCTG
>NC_064641.1:416290540-416300540 GCF_023864345.2 Schistocerca serialis cubense | reverse complement strand
ACTAATGTGCCTTATTATTGTGTGTTCTGGTGATCTCCATATTACCCTTCTATCCTTGCAGTAATCAAGCATCGACATGTATAAGCACTTTGGAGTTCTTAGCTCTCGCAGTCTTGCGAACAGCGAGGGCCAGAACAGATTATCGAAAGCACCCTGTATATCAATCGTCACACCGACAACATACTTCGCCTGCGAAGTTGAAGTTATGTGTAATGCTTGATTAACTGCATCATCTATCGACCGTCCAGCCCGAAAACCGTACTGACATTGGTTGAGCCCGTAGAGCTCCCTATGATCGCTCAGCCGTCCGCACAGCAACCGTTCTTGGACCTTCCCCATAGTGTTCAGCAGGCAAATTGGACGGTAACTCTTCACGAGTTTCGGATCTCTATCTTCCCCTTTTTTGATAATGGTTGCCTCAGCGATCTTCCATACCTTTGGTACTCTTCCCTGCAAGAGGCACTCATTAAAAAGAGCTGTTAGATATGGCACGATTTTACTTTTCAGTTGTTGTAACGTTTCTGCTGTGATCTTGTCTATTCCGGGGGATTTATTTTTCTTCATGGTGTCAATAGCACGACTCACTTCCTCCTGAGCAAATGGTACAACCACTCCTTCATCTGGATACTCTTCTTGCATCTTCTGTCTCAGGAGTGCCTGGTGTTCATTATCTGAAGCCGGATCATCACTTGGGAGTAAACTTTCCATTAAATATTCTGCCGAATCTCGCCACCCTGATGTAGTAGAACCATCTGCCTTCTGAAGCGTCGACAAAATGAGAGGTGTCTTAAGCTTCTCACTCACGATTTTATATGGTAAGCCCCACACATTAGTTCGAAATTCCTTTTTAACGAACGTTTCCCAGTGCTTTATTCTCGTATTGATTAATTCCTCCTTATAAACTGCTTTGATTTCCCGATAAATTAGCAACCTTCTCTGCTTCTCTCTGTCACCGAGAGACCTCTGATATGCGCGCCGTGCCCTACGAACATTTCTCTTTAATTCTGTTAGTGTGGAACTCCATGGCACTTTCGAGCCGCGAAAGAATGGACGCTTAGGTATGAAGGTATTCATAAGGTTTTGTATATGCACCTGTATTGCTTCTGCTGTCGAATCAATGTCAAAGCCATTCCCCTCCGGCACCTGCAGTTGAAACTCCTCCCTCATGCGCTCCCATTCTGCTCTTTTGTAATCGAAGTAGGTTCCTATGTAATTCTCCTCCCTGTTTACATTGTTTACGCTTACAAGGCTAAAGGTAATCATATTATGATCACTTGTAGTCACTCTGTTCAGTACTTCCCAGGCCTGTATCCTATTTAGCACACTTCCATTTGCCAATGTAATGTCGATATTAGATTTTGCCCCTGCTCTATTATGATAAGTTGGTGGAAACCCGGGTTTATTCACAATTATTAAGTTCTGCTCCGCAATAGCATCCTGTAGTTCAAGTCCTCTCTCGTCAGTTTCTCTACTGTTCCATAGTACTGATTTAGCATTTGCATCTATTGTGAAGATGTGATATCTGTTACCTCCAACCTCGTTGGCTCTTATCATTTTATCGAGATAGGGTTGTATCTCATGTGCATATTGAAAGTACAGGTTAGTTATGAGAAAGACACCCTCAGTCGTCGTTAGCTCCACAGTAACAGAGTGTTCATCATTTACCTGAGCAATTGTTGTCACTGATACTTCTCTTTTCAGCACCACAACGGCCACCATTGGATTCTCTCCATTCATGATCACTCTTGCACCCATTGGGCAATGTACCAGTTTCCCTTTCGTAGTGTAAGGCTCCTGGATACATATAATATCCAAACCTCGGTCTTCTGCAACCTTCCATATTTCTGTCATTACGGTGGTGCTACGCATAGCATTAATCTGAGCAACAGTTATACCTAAATTCCTTCTACTCATTAAGGCTGTCTGACATGATTATAAAATCTAAAACCTGTCTTGTCGTACTCATAAACTGTTCTACCATAACACTCCACAAATTCCTTGTAGAGCTCCTCTTGATCAAATTTTTCGTTACGTCGGGTATATGCCCTCTGAAGTATCTCACCCAATTCTTTCTTCCCAGTTGGTAGATTATTACATCGCAAAAACAGCCTGTCGGCAGTTCCGGGATATGGAAAGCCGATTGTATTCCCTTTTGGATGCCCTATTCTGACAATGTGCCTAAGGGCTACAACTAATACACTCATGTCTTCTAATCTAGAGAGTCTGTAATTCTCTTCAAGATCAACATAAATCGATCGAGGATCCGACTGTTTATAGTCATTTCCCTCATTTGTTGTAGGCTTCAGTGTGTCTCCACTGTCTGTAAAGTCGGTCTGAGTACCAATAGTGATCATGTCGGGTTTATGACAGGGCTCGATAGTCTTTTTGCTTTTGCTCTTTAACTTTGACCTAATCCTGGAAAGAATTCCATGATTTTCAAGGCCAACGTTACACATTTTACTCCCTGCAAAGGTAGAGCTAATGGTGCTGTCCTGAATTGATGAAGAAAGCTCTTTCCCCTGTTCCTGGGGGAAATTACTACAGTCTGTGGTTTTGTTCTTATCGGTATCAACTATATTCTGATCATTATTTTCACTATTGCCTAACGCGAGATCTGACTTGTCCATAAGGTACATCTTATCTTCACTTGTAACTGTCATTTCGTCCTCTAATGTGTTAACATCCACGCAGTGGGCTAGTTCTAAAGTATGTAGAGGTTGCCTCTTCTCGCGTAGCATGTTCCTCCATGCAATTGCCCTACGCCAATTCCTAAGCCTCGTGGATGGTGGCTTATGTTTCCTATGTATCATATTCTTATCAGCTATTTGTGCAATTTCCTGACATTTTAAGTCTCTGCCTGGTATGAACTCTTCACTATATGGTGATAGATTACTGTCCATAATCTGTACTTTCAATTAGTCTGCGCAAATATAGCTGATAGGTAGGGCACTGAGGACCTGGTGTATTGCACACCTTGCCTCTCGAAGAACACGGAATACACTTTGCTGGCTTATTTGAGTTGGGACAATTTGTTTTTTGGTGGTTGTCTTCACCACAATGTGAACACACAAAGGACTTAGCAGTACACTTTGCACTTCTGTGACCGAAATTCTGGCACTTAAAGCATTTGAAGGCAAAATAGTCTTTCACCGACAGTGATCTAAAATCCACATACACTCGTTTTGCTTCTACTAACAGCTTCCTCACTCTTGCACTTACTTCAAAAACATGGTTTACCTCCACCTTTCCTTTAGGACCAGTCTTAAAACAGTGTCGCATTTCTTCAAGGATCTCTTGTTTACTTATTTTGTCAGCAAGATTTTGCTGCCAGATTGTCTCTACTAGCTCTTGCTCACCGATTTCCCTTGGCACATCATAAATAATGATAAGAGGACGCTTCTTCCTAGGTGGCTCGCACTTCAAAGTTTCAGTGACTTTACTATTTGTAGAGATCTTTTGGATATCAGCAGGGGATTCAGTTTCAACAATGAGAACACTGTTCACAGCACGCATACTTTTAATTTTGATTTGCTCTTTTCTTGGGTCAATCACACTTATAAACCTCTGCTTTGTTACTTTTGCATCACTCTCATCTTTTGATTTCACAAATACTATATTCGGCGCCTTTGCTTGTGCAGATGCTATTTTGGCTTTGGTGGTGGGTACATATTTACTTGGTTTTGCTACAACTTCAGCAAATGAAGGTGCAGCCACTTTTGGGATCTCGTCTTTAATAGTCTTAATTTCTTTGGAGATTCCCTCACTCTTCTCAACAAGTGTCTCTCGCAGCCACTGGTTTTGCTTGACGAGCTCCTCGTTCCTACCAACTAATTTGAATTGGTACATCGCCCACAATGATAACTTGTTCCGCAATTCACTCATTACATTTACTGTAATCTTTTTGGCAGGTGTCATGTGTTCATCTATGAATTCCAAAATGTTAGTGTAATAGTCCTCAACTTTATTTAATTTGGTGCCCCCACGACTTTCATCCCCCACATTTCCTTCCTCGTCCTCTGAGGATGACATTATGCCAGCATATAGCACAGTCTATTGGACAAACTGTGAGCACACACAATATCTCGCAACAGCGAGGCAGGGTGCGTCGATCTACTCTATTTACCCAACGTCTGGCCCACTCTCACCAAGAGTGAGATAGAGTCGGATTCAGAGTTTAGTGGCAAGCTGATGTTATACTTGTCCGTGGTACAACGATCGAAAAAACAGCCGCCCAAAGACTCGTGGTACACAGATCGAACTAATGTCGCTCGTGGTACACAGATCGAACTAATGTCGCTTCCTACCGCCTGTGGTACACAGATCGAACTATTCACGAACGTGGTACAAAGATCGAACTATGCACGCCTGTGGTACACAGATCGAACCATGTCTGACAGAGAATTTTGAAGGTTAATTTACTATTAATACAGTTATTTGACCAAACTTAGTCACAGATTAGATCACTTTCAACGTGATTTACGCCTCTAGGTGCAGAAGCAAACCTGCTGCATCAAAGTTATATGGAGGGAGACTGTACAGATTAAGATGTTCAAAATCAGTGTCACAATCAGATAGTCACAATCAAGAGTGAAACCAATACTCACAGTTCACACGTTTGACAGTTCTCGAATACCGACACGAACACGCCCACGGTAAGCGCAGCTCGAAAGTGACGATGTCGAGAAGAACTCCCGCGAAAATGAGAGTAATACACACACAAACTACAGATTTTTCCCTAATGCATAATCGACACAACACACCACGGCAGCCATCTTGAAGTAGATAGGGACAGCGGGAATCTCGTTAATCCATTCATGCGCGTCACTAATTAGATGACGAGGCATTTGGCTATATTAGCCGGCTTTATTCACTTTTGCGAATATTACAAGGTAGTGTTACCTGCCAAGCAGGTTTACAAGATCTTACATAAACAAAATTACACTAACACATATACAGCAGAAGAATAAAGCGGGTATTATGCCTGAGGCGCCAGGCAGCAGCGAAAGGGTTGAGCTGATCCTAGCCAACTCCAGTGCGGTTCATCGTGCGGCGGCGAGGGGCAGTCATAGCGTCAAAACGCCGCGCCGCCATAATACTGCCCAATAACACTCTTGTACTGATGGTCGATAGATGTCCACTAGTCACGCCCACGTCCTGGAGCGCTCTTGCAGATGCCGGAGACCAGACTCCACGCCAGTTGATGGTTGCTGACGTGGTGGTGATATGTCGGACTGCTGGATAAAGCTCTCGGACCTTTGCATGGACGGCCTGCTTATCATAGATGGCGATCTTCTCCCTATGACAACGGTCGAGGTCGAGGCTATCGCCGATCACTTGGGCGTCAATAATATATGCTGCTTCGCCACGGACTGCCACGACATCAGGCTTCTTGAGTCCTTCTGATGTGCGCAGGTGAGGCTCCAAAAGAACTTCATAGCCTCTTCGACGAAGGCCTCGCACCAGATAGGACGCCACAGCGTCATGTCTGGCAATGCGGGCCCCGTCGCTCCTCCAACACTGCTGGATGACATGGTTGGCAGTCTCTGTGGCGTTACAGCCTCCCCGGCACCTTGTGTCACCCTCCCGCCCTCGTAGGAGCCGTGCCTGAGTAGGCAGGGCGTTAATCCGAGCACGAAGGCAGTTGATGTAGTCACGGCCTGCGACAAACTGCCGAGTGTTAGACACCCAGCAGTGCTGCCCTGGTGTTTGGGCAGACTTCCGTAGAGCAGCGCCGTCGACTGATGAGTGCAGGCGCTCGGCCCAGCACCGACCCAGTTGGTAGCTGGACTTAATAACGTCGCCATTCCATTGTAGGGCGTTGTCCAACTGATGGATTTCACGTCTAAGGGAATCCTGGGAGGTATCGTCAGCTGCCGCACCGAGTCTCTCCATCTTTGCAAGGCGCCTCCTCCGGAGAAGAGGACCCAGCCAGCGGGCTGCCGGGACCCCCAGGCCCCCATGAGAGACAGGGGCATGAAAGTACCCAACAGGGGTGTCCGCCGGCAGGTGGAGCCAGGATCTAATGGCTTTGCGCACGCAAACATCGAGGGACGAGAGGGCCCCCAGACGTGTCCTTCCCAGGGCCAGGCCATGAAAAATGCCCGGGAGAATAACTGAGCAAAGGGAAAAGAGTCTTTGCTGAGGCTTAAGGGGTGCCCTGCTAATGGTGTTCAACTGTTTCTCGACCTCGCGCCGAGGATGGAAAATGCTGCGCCCGCATGTGGTGAATTGCAGGCCTAAGTATTTAAAGGAATCTCCCATCGCTAGCGCCGGAATGTTGTTGTTACCTGCCCGAAAGACGACGGACTCATCAACCTTTATCTTCTTCTCCCGACCTGATGCAACCAGGGCGAGAGAGAAGCACTTCTTAGGGTTGATCTCGAGACCGAGGTCACCTAGGGCCGTTGCAGCGATGGTGATTAGCTCCTGCAACCCATCCTTCGTCTCGGCGAACAGAAGAAGATCGTCCGCAAACGCAGCAGCATTTATTCTTCGGCCGAGAATACGGGCACCAACATGCTCAGGAAGACGGGAAAGGAGAATGTCTATAGACATATTGAAGAGGATGGGGGATAAGGGATCACCTTGCCGCACACCCCTCGAAGGCCGCACTAGATCTGACGACTTCCCAGCACCACAGATAACCGTCGAGCCCGCCTCATAGCACCCCAGGATGTAGTCAATGAACTCGACCGGCAGACCATGGGCCCTAAGCACAGGACCTAGGGCACCATGGGACAGCGAGTCGAAGGCCCTTGACACATCCAGCGATGCTACATACAGCGAGCTGGCGGTGCTCCGTGCCTGGGTCATCGCCAGATCCAGCAGAAAGGTGTTGTGGAGCATCCCATCCTGTGGGATGAAAGCCCGCTGACGACCGTCCAAGGCACAGTGGCGCATAAGGCGGCCAACCAGGACCTTGTGAAAGACCCTGGTCAGCACCGAACACACTGTGATAGGTCGGAAGTCAGCGGGGGATGCTACGGCGGTCTTCTTGGGCAGCAATGTGGTACGAGCCTGTAGGAGACGGGATGGGAGGGAACGTGAGAGGAGTAGGAGGTTGAGGAATTTAAGAAGAGCCTCACGAGGAAGGCGACGTAACTGGGATGGTGTAAGGCGATCAGGGCCTGCAGCAGAGTTGCGAGGGGGAAGAGCTGCAGCTACCTCTTCTGCAGTAATAGGCGCCCATAGAACTTCGAAGGGCACACACTTGCAAAATGGCAACAACTTACCTGAGAGACCCTCCCCACGTGGAGGCCGAGACCTGACACGAGGAGGAGTAAAGAGATCCCTCCAAAACTCAATCAGCCCCGGGATGGTGGGTGGCTGATGGAGAAGTGTGCCATCGAGAAGACCATTAATGCAGCGCGCTGGGTTCTTCTTAAAAGCACGCTGCACTACAGCATATTCCCACCTTCTTCTCGCCCGCTTCCGCTCCGGCGGCTGTTGAAATTCCTTGCCAGGAGCTTGACAAACAAGTGGTTCCCTGCTACCTAGTTCTTCAAGAGCGGGAACAAGCATGGCTTGGATGGTACTCCGGCTAGCAGTGGGGCCCAAGGCCACAACTGCATCAGGTGAGCGGAAACGCGGGCCCGAGGAGGGCAACTCCGCTAACAGGGACCAGATAGCACGATCGGCATCTTCCCCCGGAGAAGATGACTGTGGTGAGGAAGAGCCCACAGCAGATCCGTCTACAGAGGCCTGATGATCTTCGTCTCCCTTTGAGAGCTCAGCAGCAAAGTTGGCCACCATGTTCTTATAGGCCTGCACCCTGCGCTGACACTTGATAGATTCAAGTGTGCGCTCTGGGAAGGCTTTGGCCAGCTCTTGGTTAAAGAACCGGCAACCTTGGAGGGACAAAGTCGCATCAGCATGCGCAAGACGGAGCAACTCTTCTTGCGACCACCTGGCCTTCTTCCTATCCGTTTGCACTTCCGCGTTGGCGGCATCAGGGTGGGCACGACGGCGATGAACGCCGAGCCCGGTCTTTGTTGAAAAGGACCGCAGACATTCAGGGCAGACAGCGGGGAGCGGCGCTCGACCCGCACTGGTTGGCTGGCTGGAAAGCTCGTCAGCTGGCACAGGCACTCCAGTGGGAGGCCTGGTACCTTGTTTTCTTCTACTACTTGCACCAGCTGGAAAAAAAAAAGGCAGGGGGGGAGGTAACCCCCAAGCCTCGAAAGACACCCTGCTCTGTCGGTCGGAGAGCTTCAAAAAGAATTACACCTTTCTTAGCACCCCTTACGACCCCCGCCACTTGAAGGCCAGAGCTCGGATTTCCCACAGAGAGGCTAATCGAACCATCATCCACCCGACATCGCGGGGATGCTAAGGGGTGGATCGAGAGGGTCCATATATTACGCATCAGGTGGGCATTTGAGAGTCATAGTTACTCCCGCCGTTTACCCGCGCTTGCTTGAATTTCTTCACGTTGACATTCAGAGCACTGGGCAGAAATCACATTGCGTCAACACCCGCTAGGGCCATCGCAATGCTTTGTTTTAATTAGACAGTCGGATTCCCCCAGTCCGTGCCAGTTCTGAGTTGATCGTTGAATGGCGGCCGAAGAGAATCCGCGCACCCGCGCGCCCACGGAGGAGCACGCTAAGGCGGACGCGGCCTCGCAGCAAGGAAGATCCGTGGGAGGCCAAGGCACGGGACCGAGCTCGGATCCTGCACGCAGGTTGAAGCACCGGGGCGCGAACGCCGCGCAGGCGCGCGCATCCTGCACCGCCGGCCAGCACGAGGCCGACCAACGGCGAGAGCAGACCACGCCCGCGCTAAACGCCCGCACTTACCGGCACCCCTACGGCACTCACCTCGCCCAGGCCCGGCACGTTAGCGCTGACCCACTTCCCGACCAAGCCCGACACGCCCCGATCCTCAGAGCCAATCCTTATCCCGAAGTTACGGATCCAATTTGCCGACTTCCCTTACCTACATTATTCTATCGACTAGAGGCTCTTCACCTTGGAGACCTGCTGCGGATATGGGTACGAACCGGCGCGACACCTCCACGTGGCCCTCTCCCGGATTTTCAAGGTCCGAGGGGAAGATCGGGACACCGCCGCAACTGCGGTGCTCTTCGCGTTCCAAACCCTATCTCCCTGCTAGAGGATTCCAGGGAACTCGAACGCTCATGCAGAAAAGAAAACTCTTCCCCGATCTCCCGACGGCGTCTCCGGGTCCTTTTGGGTTACCCCGACGAGCATCTCTAAAAGAGGGGC
Source organism: Schistocerca serialis cubense (assembly GCF_023864345.2). Lineage (NCBI taxonomy): Eukaryota > Metazoa > Arthropoda > Insecta > Orthoptera > Acrididae > Schistocerca > Schistocerca serialis. Next base: position 416,291,313 of record NC_064641.1, on the reverse strand, counting down.
CCGACTTGTATCGGTTCCGCTGCCGGGTTCCGGAATAGGAACCGGATTCCCTTTCGCCCAACGGGGGCCAGCACAAAGTGCATCATGCTATGACGGCCCCCATCAACATCGGATTTCTCCTAGGGCTTAGGATCGACTGACTTGTGTGCAACGGCTGTTCACACGAAACCCTTCTCCGCGTCAGCCCTCCAGGGCCTCGCTGGAGTATTTGCTACTACCACCAAGATCTGCACCGACGGCGGCTCCAGGCAGGCTCACGCCCTGACCCTTCTGCGCCCACCGCCGCGACCCTCCTACTCGTCAGGGCTTCGCGGCCGGCCGCAAGGACCGGCCATGACTGCCAGACTTACGGCCGAGTATAGGCACGACGCTTCAGCGCCATCCATTTTCAGGGCTAGTTGCTTCGGCAGGTGAGTTGTTACACACTCCTTAGCGGATTCCGACTTCCATGGCCACCGTCCTGCTGTCTTAAGCAACCAACGCCTTTCATGGTTTCCCATGAGCGTCGATTCGGGCGCCTTAACTCGGCGTTTGGTTCATCCCACAGCGCCAGTTCTGCTTACCAAAAGTGGCCCACTTGGCACTCCGATCCGAGTCGTTTGCTCGCGGCTTCAGCATATCAAGCAAGCCGGAGATCTCACCCATTTAAAGTTTGAGAATAGGTTGAGGTCGTTTCGGCCCCAAGGCCTCTAATCATTCGCTTTACCGGATGAGACTCGTACGAGCACCAGCTATCCTGAGGGAAACTTCGGAGGGAACCAGCTACTAGATGG
>NC_064641.1:416283040-416288040 GCF_023864345.2 Schistocerca serialis cubense | reverse complement strand
ACCGAATCAAGAAAGAGCTATCAATCTGTCAATCCTTCCGGTGTCCGGGCCTGGTGAGGTTTCCCGTGTTGAGTCAAATTAAGCCGCAGGCTCCACTCCTGGTGGTGCCCTTCCGTCAATTCCTTTAAGTTTCAGCTTTGCAACCATACTTCCCCCGGAACCCAAAAGCTTTGGTTTCCCGGAGGCTGCCCGCCGAGTCATCGGAGGAACTGCGGCGGATCGCTGGCTGGCATCGTTTATGGTTAGAACTAGGGCGGTATCTGATCGCCTTCGAACCTCTAACTTTCGTTCTTGATTAATGAAAACATACTTGGCAAATGCTTTCGCTTCTGTTCGTCTTGCGACGATCCAAGAATTTCACCTCTAACGTCGCAATACGAATGCCCCCGCCTGTCCCTATTAATCATTACCTCGGGTTCCGAAAACCAACAAAATAGAACCGAGGTCCTATTCCATTATTCCATGCACACAGTATTCAGGCGGGCTTGCCTGCTTTAAGCACTCTAATTTGTTCAAAGTAAACGTGCCGGCCCACCGAGACACTCAATAAAGAGCACCCTGGTAGGATTTCAACGGGGTCCGCCTCGGGACGCACGAGCACGCACGAGGCGGTCGCACGCCTTCGGCTCGCCCCACCGGCAGGACGTCCCACGATACATGCCAGTTAAACACCGACGGGCGGTGAACCAACAGCGTGGGACACAAATCCAACTACGAGCTTTTTAACCGCAACAACTTTAATATACGCTATTGGAGCTGGAATTACCGCGGCTGCTGGCACCAGACTTGCCCTCCAATAGATACTCGTTAAAGGATTTAAAGTGTACTCATTCCGATTACGGGGCCTCGGATGAGTCCCGTATCGTTATTTTTCGTCACTACCTCCCCGTGCCGGGAGTGGGTAATTTGCGCGCCTGCTGCCTTCCTTGGATGTGGTAGCCGTTTCTCAGGCTCCCTCTCCGGAATCGAACCCTGATTCCCCGTTACCCGTTACAACCATGGTAGGCGCAGAACCTACCATTGACAGTTGATAAGGCAGACATTTGAAAGATGCGTCGCCGGTACGAGGACCGTGCGATCAGCCCAAAGTTATTCAGAGTCACCAAGGCAAACGGACCGGACGAGCCGACCGATTGGTTTTGATCTAATAAAAGCGTCCCTTCCATCTCTGGTCGGGACTCTGTTTGCATGTATTAGCTCTAGAATTACCACAGTTATCCAAGTAACGTGGGTACGATCTAAGGAACCATAACTGATTTAATGAGCCATTCGCGGTTTCACCTTAATGCGGCTTGTACTGAGACATGCATGGCTTAATCTTTGAGACAAGCATATGACTACTGGCAGGATCAACCAGGGAGCTGCGTCAACTAGAGCTGAGCAGCCGGCCGCCCGGGAGTGTGTCCCGGGGGCCCGCGCGAACACGCAAGCGTCCGCTCAATTATTCTGCAAACAGGAGGAGGCTGAGCTCCCCTGCACAACACACCTCGAAACCCTCTCAGGTCCCGGCGGCGCGCAGCGCCGTCCTAAGTACTTGGTCGGGTTCGAGAGAGGCGCAATCGCCCGGAGTTAGGCGAGTAGACGCTTTAGGTGCGACCACCCGTGCTCCCAACTGAGCTTGCCGCTGCCGACAGAGGCCCGGGAGCGTGCTGTCGTGGCATTGCCGGCGGGAGACAACACGCGCCACCTACGGTGACCGGCAGCTCCAACGCCAGCGCCACAGAAGGACAAAAGCCCCACTTGGGTGCCGAAGCGAACTCTCCCAGCACAGCGCACGCGCCAACACGTCCGCACAGCTGCGATACAAACCACCTGCGAGAACCGCTGGGGCGACCGAGCAGCAGACGGCGTCGCGGCGCCGAGCGCCGGGCGGCGGCGCATCCTCAGCGCACAAAGTCCTCAATCGGACCAGCACACTGCAGATGGCCACCGCGCTTCGCACCGGGCCCGCGAGGACCTACTGTGGCCGCAAGGCGCCGCGAGCAGGGGGCGCCGGCGCGCAGCTGCGCCGCCTGCCGCGTCCGTCGGCCGGCGCGCCTGCCACTGGCCGCCCCCACCAGCCGGCTGTGGCGCGTGCGCCCACGCACCGCGCTGCCAGCACGCCGGGCGGCCCCCCCTCACCGGCCGGGGACGGTCCCACCCAGCCACCGCCGCGTATCGCCTCACACCCAGATCCCCCCCCCCCCCCCCCCCTTTCACGTTCGTGGGCATGGTGGGTCCCCTTTCACGTTCGTGGGCATGGTGGGTATCCCTGAAACAACCGGTTAATAGCTCGACCGATCGTCGCCAACACTGATTCACCTCTAGCGAGAACAACCGCACCACAACGGGTTACCAGTTGTTCATTTGCGTAACGTCACCAGCAAACGTACACGTCCATCGCCATTTGCAACGAGTATTGCATGCCTGTGTCAGGTGTCACAACACACTACGTCTGCCCACATAGACGCAACAACATGTGCACGCCTAGAGAACACGTGGAAGGTCGACCCCGTACGTATGCGGTGTCCATTGCGCGAACGACTGTCAGCCGGCCTCTGCAGCATGTCGCAGATGTGGAACACGGTGCAACATGCTATCACGGTGTGTGAGAAGAGACGACTACGTCCGAATACACGCTCCACTACATCAACAGACTGCTCATGCTGATCGCCATCCAGGGCGTCCGTTCCTCCCACACGTCTGTATGGCGTACCACACTGCAATCCAGCTCTTATAGGGAGACGACACGTAGCTGCGTGCACAATATTAGGACTGTATGGTCCGCCGTTGCTAGGCGCAGTCGTCATACGGTCACATGTGCCACGATGTATCATTCAGTACATACGGACCAATGTGCAGTACAGTTTGTGGGTTTTGCGTACATCGGCGGACAGGTGACAGGCCGTACCACAACGTAGGCTGAGTACGTCGGCATGCGAAGGGCGTTGAACATGCAAACTTCTCACCGACCAGCTTGCGAAGGCAGGGGGGAAGGGGGGGGGGCATGTACGTCCTGCTGCTATCCACATTACAGTGTATAGCAGGAGCATGTGGAAAGTCAGCAACACCTGCAAGGTGTTTAACATGACGCGATACACAGGGGACCGGGCAGTGCGAGTAGCGAACTATATTGCGAGGGTTGCGGTTAGGCAACACTACACTAATTTAACGAGTTGCATAACAATTACAGAGCAGGTTCAGCGACAACGTGCGTCAGGTTACGGCGCAATATAGTTTAGGTTACGGCGCACTTTAGGTTAGGTTAAGGCATATTATAGGTTAGGTTAAGGCATATTATAGGTTAGGTTAAGGCATATTATAGGTTAGGTTAAGGCATATTATAGGTTAGGTAAAGGCATATTATAGGTTAGGTAAAGGCATATTATAGGTTAGGTAAAGGCATATTATAGGTTAGGTAAAGGCATATTATAGGTTAGGTTAAGGCATATTATAGGTTAGGTTAAGGCATATTATAGGTTAGGTTAAGGCATATTATAGGTTAGGTTAAGGCATATTATAGGTTAGGTTAAGGCATATTATAGGTTAGGTTAAGGCATATTATAGGTTAGGTTAAGGCATATTATAGGTTAGGTTAAGGCATATTATAGGTTAGGTTAAGGCATATTATAGGTTAGGTTAAGGCACAACATGGGTTACGTTAAGGCACAACATGGGTTACGTTAAGGCACAACATGGGTTACGTTAAGGCACAACATGGGTTACGTTAAGGCACAACATCGGTTACGTTACGGCACAACATCGGTTACGTTACGGCACAACATCGGTTACGTTACGGCACAACATCGGTTACATTACGGCACAACATCGGTTACGTTACGGCACAACATCGGTTACGTTACGGCACAACATCGGTTACATTACGGCACAACATCGGTTACGTTACGGCACAACATCGGTTACGTTACGGCACAACATGGGTTACGTTACGGCACAACATCGGTTACGTTACGGCACTACATGGGTTACATTAAGGCACAAATTAGGTTAGGTTAAGGCACAAATTAGGTTAGGTTAAGGCACAAATTAGGTTAGGTTAAGGCACAAATTAGGTTAGGTTAAGGCACAAATTAGGTTAGGTTAAGGCACAAATTAGGTTAGGTTAAGGCACAAATTAGGTTAGGTTAAGGCACAAATTAGGTTAGGTTAAGGCACAAATTAGGTTAGGTTAAGGCACAAATTAGGTTAGGTTAAGGCACAAATTAGGTTAGGTTAAGGCACAAATTAGGTTAGGTTAAGGCACAAATTAGGTTAGGTTAAGGCACAAATTAGGTTAGGTTACGGCACAAATTAGGTTAGGTTAAGGCACAAATTAGGTTAGGTTAAGGCACAAATTAGGTTAGGTTAAGGCGCAACGTAGGTTAGGTTAAGGCGCAACGTAGGTTAGTTTAAGGCGCAACGTAGGTTAGGTTAAGGCGCAACATAGGTTAGGTTAAGGTACAACGTAGGTTAGGTTAAGGCACAACGTAGGTTAGGTTAAGGCACAACGTAGGTTAGGTTAAGGCACAACGTAGGTTAGGTTAAGGCACAACGTAGGTTAGGTTAAGGCACAACGTAGGTTAGGTTAAGGCACAACGTAGGTTAGGTTAAGGCACAACGTAGGTTAGGTTAAGGCACAACGTAGGTTAGGTTAAGGCACAACGTAGGTTAGGTTAAGGCACAATATAGGTTAGGTTAAGGTACGATATAGGTTAGGTTAAGGTATGATATAGGTTAGGTTAAGGTACGATATAGGTTAGGTTAAGGTACGATATAGGTTAGGTTAAGGTACGATATAGGTTAGGTTAAGGTACGATATAGCGTAGGTTCACATACACATTGTTGTAGGGAAAGGTGTATTGGGGGGGGGGCGGCAGGTTCGTTGATAGTGATTATCGTAATTGGATGCCTGCGGTATTATCCGATTTGTCACGTCAGGATGCACTTTTGGCTCATGACAGGCGGCGCTCCGATTCCATGGTTGTGGCAGATCTGTGTCTTTCATTCCTGCCATTGTTTGT
>NC_064641.1:416273040-416278040 GCF_023864345.2 Schistocerca serialis cubense | reverse complement strand
GTTCCATGTTAATATCCCAGAAAATGGGACCACACACCGATCCCTGAGGACAACCACGGGATACTCTTTTAGATACGACGGCTCCAGGAGCCGTTATCTTAGCAGTCCTTCCATCACAGTAGGCCTCTAAACAGCCATACAGCAGCTGCGGGCACCCAATCTCTCGTAGGCGAGAGAAGAGTGCCGGCCACCACAGGTTGTCGAAGGCCCCTGAGATGTCTATCATTATGCCCAGTACATACTTTGATGTCGCAGAGTGAACAACTCGGCAAACCTCATTGATCGCATCCTGGGTGGAGCGACCCTTTCGGAATCCGAATTGCCTATCACTCATACCATGCAGAGTTCGATGACTCTGGAGACGGTCAGCCAGCAACTTCTCAAATGCTTTGCCCATTACATCAAGCAGACAGATAGGCCGATAGGATTTCGGCACTGTTGGATCTTTATCAGGGCCTTTCCTGATAATCACAACCTCTGCAGTTTTCCACTTTAGTGGATAATAGCCCCTTTGTAAACAGATGTTGTAAATACGACTTAGTGCCGGGGCGACCAAGTGTGCGAGTCCCTGTAAGATCTCCACAGGGATCCCGTCAGGACCAGGTGCCTTCTTCCTTGCAAAGGTGTAGATGGTTGCTTCTACCTCCTCTGCTGAGAAAGGGCACACGTTTGTATCGTTAAGATACGGAATCGTGAGTGCCTGACGTATTTCTCGCTGCTCGTGCGAGTCCTGGTCCTCGATATCATCTGGGAGTAATGTGTCTAACAGCAATCTAGCTGTTTCTTCCCAATTCTTGGTCGTGTCACCATCCCCAGCACGTAGCGTAGACAGCATCATGGGTGATCTAATTTTTTCTCGAACGATTTTGTAAGGAACTCCCCAAGGGTCTGTTCCCAGCTGATCGTTCACGAATCTTTCCCAGGATTGGCGCCTTGTAATGTCTAACTGATCCTTGTATCTCTGCTTAGACGACGATAAATACGCAGATGGTATTGTCGTTCGTCGTGGGCAAAGCTCCTTTGATAGTTGCTTCGAGCCCTTCTGACCGATCGTTTAAGCACAGTCAATTCAGGGGTCCACGGGGTGGACTCCCTGCAGATGTATCTCGCTATTCGAGGTACAGATAGTGTGATGGCTGTTTGCACGGAGCTCACAAGCTCCTCCACAGCTTCATCAATATTATCTATGTCCTCCCTGAACTCAGGAGGACTGAACACCTGCACGAGTCGGTCCCAGTCTGTCCGAGCATAGTTGTACCGTTCCACCCAATCACCTGGCACATCCGCGATGGTCGACGCTATTTCAAATGTAATACAGTTATGATCACTGACAGTTAGATGTTCTCTTACTTGCCAGTTATGGACGTGGGGTGCTGCCCTCTCGCTTGCTAGTGTGACATCAATATTTGATGTGGCACCCGCCCTCCCTGAGTATGTCGGGGGGTACCCAGGCAAGTTTAATACTTGCATGTGTGTTACCATTATCAAATCAACAAGCTCCGCACCCCTACCGTCCTGTACATCACTGTGCCAGAGTGGGGACTTAGCATTAGCATCAAGAGCTACAATTATAGCCTGCCCGGCTAAAACTCTTAGAATCCAATTCAGCTGATCAAGATAAATCTTGATGTCATGTCTGAACTGGCAGTAGACGTTTACAACGTACATACTGTAGGACAACAAATTAAGTTGTACAACTATAATATGCTCAGTACAAAACTGATTTAATACCGTAGTTTTAATAGTTTTGTTCAATACTATAATTGCACTCATGGGGTTCCCACCCGAGGAGACCACCTGTGCTGTTGCAGGAAAGCCAGAGACTCGACCCGCACAGGAGTTCGGTTCTTGTATCAATAGAATATCAATTCCTTCTTGTTCCGCAACTTTCCTTAGCTCATGTGCAACCATCTGGCTGCGCATGGCATTGACTTGTACCACTTTAAATATCGCCATAATCTGTTCTTTGAATAAGTCTATCTAAGAACATTCGGTGGGTTGGACAATCTTTAGGTCCACCACACTTACGGCCCCGTTTCTTGCATGGTACACATGTCGCTGCCTTGTCCTTATTAGGACACTCTTTCCTAATATGTCCCGACAGGCCACAGTGGGCACATATGACATTCGGTTCCGTACAATACTTATTGGTATGATTTATGTCCTGGCATTTTGTGCAACGTGGCACTGCCAGGTAATCCTTTATATTCAGTGCTGAGTAGCCGACGTACAACCGGCCAGCGCGAGTTAGCACTTTCCATAAGTTCGGTGAAACTTCCACAACATGATGTACAGTCAGCTTTCCTCGAGGCCCTACTTTAAAACGTAGCTTGAACTCTTCATCAAACTCGTTTCTAGTCATTAACACGTCAAAATTTTGCGTGTATATCGCATCAAGTAGGCTGTCCGCTGACATAAATGTAGGTACATCATATAAACTCATAAGTGGCCGACGCTTTCGTGGAGGTTCACACCTAACTTTCTCGCTTAGTTGTTTATTTCCTAAGATCTTTTGGCTATCTTCTGGCGAGGCCGTCTCGACTATCAGCACATTCTTTGAGGTACGGACACTGTTGATCCTGATTTTATCTTTCTTTGGATCAACACACTTTTCGAAAGCTGTCTTAGCAGCTTTAATGTCTTCGCCAGGTTTAGGTTTTATAAAGACCGTGGGTGCAACTTTTTTCATGTTCTCTTGAATTGTTTCTTTTGCTGTCGGCGCCTTTGCCACTGGGGCTTTGGCAACCGCAGCATACGTCCGAGTAGGCTGACTTCTAAGCCTTTTATTTTCTTTTTCTAATTCGGATACTCTCCCTTCTAGCTGGGAGTGAACAATTGCCCAATTTGCAATAAAGTCCCTAATCTGGTTAATCGCACCGTTGCTAATCTTTCCATTTTTGACACTCGAGTCCAGCAATTTCAAAAATTTCGAGTGTCGCTCAGCAACCGTCAAATTCACCTCGATTTCCGTTTCGGAAGCATCTAACACATTACCACTCTCTTGATTTTCAGCCATTATCGTATTCAAAGAGAGTGTAAGATGGAGGCCCGTCTCTTGCCCCGGACCGGCCTCTCTGGCATGGGGGGAGGCTACATGCAGCTCGCTCACCGGTCCCGCCCCTTGACCAAGAGCTGTCAATAACTGAGCCGCCAGGTTTAGCACGCCGTGGGTACAGCGCACTAGTCCTCTTCAACAGCCACACCACTATAGTTTTCACCCGCTCCCTTATCGGCGAATGCCGCCCGCATTCCGGGAGAGCGGATTCACTCTCCGTCCTTCGCCCCTTACTAGCCCAGGTTCCCACCAAAGGCCAAGGACCCGGTCCTACTCAGGTGCCGGGCCGGTCCCCCAGACGTTCAGAGGTCTGGACCCATCTAACCTAACCGGGGACATGTCACCATGCCCCGGCTTGGCAGAGCATGCCTCGGAGCCCAAGACAAGGCGAGTGACCTTCGCCGACTTGGGGCAGGATCCCACCACAGCAAATGAAGCCGTCAGAACCGGTGTACAAGTTGTTCAACACACCGTCGTGCCCCTTCCCTTCGGTCGCCCGGAGGCTTAACAGCTCCACCTCTAGAAGGCGGGTAAGGGCACTTGAGAAGGAGAGGCTGTTTGAGACGCGTCCTTCCCCACACTGCCTATTACCAACCCAGAGCCTGCACACCTTACAGGCCCTTAGTATGAGACAGCCGGAGCTAGTAGATAGGGACAGCGGGAATCTCGTTAATCCATTCATGCGCGTCACTAATTAGATGACGAGGCATTTGGCTACATTAAGATGAGTCATAGTTAACTCACGCCGTTTACCCGCGCCTTGCTTGAATTTCTTCAACGTTGACATTCAAAGAGCACTGGGCAGGAATCGCTTTGGACACAGGCTGGACACTGAACGAGGTTCTCCACACGCGACATGTGAAATACCAACGAGCACCAACCACGCGACCCGACCCCCGGAAACCCCAGCTAACGAGTAGACGTGAGCGTCACCGACCCACAGCAGGGCGCACACCGACGAGAACCGCCAGAGCGCTAACCCAGCCGGATCTGTGGGATGACCACCGTGTTACGCCTGAACCCCAGGCGGCAGGTACGCTAGGTACGCAGCGGAAAGCACACGCTGCCACCTAGCGGGGGACTAGTCACCGGGGACGACACCCGGCGGCCGCCAAAAATGAAACGCGCAGGCACTTGGTACGAAAACGCACCGGTCGCCATACGCACAGAAAAATACCCTACCGGGCGGCCGCCACGGAAAAAAGTAGCCACAGGACACGAGTCCCAGGTGCAGTGAGAAAGGTTAGAACCACCAGTCTCGGTCGCACCTATGCCCCTCCGTGAAGCGGTTACTGTGCGGGTGTACCCGATGTGTTAATGTCCAGTCACCCTGAAGGGGATACCTGGACGGCGCCCGAATGAAGTCCAATGTAATGGAAATCACAGGGCGTCAACACCCGCTAGGGCCATCGCAATGCTTTGTTTTAATTAGACAGTCGGATTCCCCCAGTCCGTGCCAGTTCTGAGTTGATCGTTGAATGGCGGCCGAAGAGAATCCGCGCACCCGCGCGCCCCCGGAGGAGCACGCTAAGGCGGACGCGGCCTCGCAGCAAGGAAGATCCGTGGGAGGCCAAGGCACGGGACCGAGCTCGGATCCTGCACGCAGGTTGAAGCACCGGGGCGCGAACGCCGCGCAGGCGCGCGCATCCTGCACCGCCGGCCAGCACGAGGCCGACCAACGGCGAGAGCAGACCACGCCCGCGCTAAACGCCCGCACTTACCGGCACCCCTACGGCACTCACCTCGCCCAGGCCCGGCACGTTAGCGCTGACCCACTTCCCGACCAAGCCCGACACGCCCCGATCCTCAGAGCCAATCCTTATCCCGAAGTTACGGATCCAATTTGCCGACTTCCCTTACCTACATTATTCTATCGACTAGAGGCTCTTCACCTTGGAGACCTGCTGCGGATATGGGTACGAACCGGCGCGACACCTCCACGTGG
>NC_064641.1:416253040-416268040 GCF_023864345.2 Schistocerca serialis cubense | reverse complement strand
GCAGTCTACTCTAGGTATTATTCTATCTTTCTACATCTAATCTAATCTTATCTAACTACATGTCACAATTGGTGTGCGGTCAAATCCGGTGTTTTGTACCCCCCTCCCTCCTAGACCAAGGTAAGGCGGATTCCAGCCGTATGACGGCTGGCCAGGTCCCCACTTGGCGGTACAGGAAGGGTGTACTAGTCTAATTCGGTGAAAAGTGTTGGTCCGTCACTGACGGTTGTCCCTAAGAAAGTTCTTAATTACTTTCTTTGATATCACATCAGTAAGGGTATTTAAGATGTTGAAAGTGTTTTCACTTCTTAATATGTGGTACGTGTCCCTGTTTGGTAGCTGTTGTCGTAGATCCTGAGCCACATCATCGAAGAGGTGGCACTCATACACCACATGTTCTGGGGTACCTTGCACAGCACCACAGTCACACGCTGGTGTAGCCTGCTTCCCAAACCGACATAGGTATGTCGGGTATGGTCCATGTCCAGTAAGAAAGTGCAGCATTCCTCTTGTGGGCGTGAAAAATGTAAGTTTTAACCTTTCCTCGATATCTGGTAGCAGTTCATAAGTTCTGCGTCCCGTATCCTCACTACTCCATTGATTCTGCCAAAGTTCAATTCCCCTCTTTTTGATTGCATACCTGTCCCCCGCGTAGACCCCAAGTATTTCCCTAATTTTACCCCTGTTTTCTTTCTTCACCCAGTACCAGGCGGCTTGCTCCCTAATTTTTATATCTAATGGACAAATTCCCATTAGTACTAATAGCGCTCCTCCTGGTGTAGTTCTGTAAGCCCCTGCTGAACGTAGTAGCATGCTTCGCTGCACTCTTCTTACGGCCATGGCAGGCATGACCCTCGTGAGTCTGTGTGCCCAGACTCCTGATCCGTATCCTACTATGGAGGTCAGAATACTATTGTGATATAGTTTTATTAAATTTGGTGGCAGGTGGAATCGTTTGTGACCTATTCCAATGAGGTTATTTAGTAAGACCAGTGACTTTTGGGATACGGTGTCAACATGTGATGCAAAATTCCACCTCTCATCGATGATTACTCCCAGGTATCGGGCCTCACGGCGCCGAAGAACTGGCATGCCGTTAATTCTTACTGTGGGATTTCTGACCAATTGGCCTTTGAGAAGCAAATATGTTGACTTGTTGGGCGCAATAGTCATTTTACTTCTTTGGCACCACGATGTAAGTACAGTTACGGCTCTCTCCACTTTCGGTTCTAGATCCTCACGGCTACGGCCGCCGACCAGCAAGAGGAGGTCGTCAGCGTATGCTATGACCTCTAGCACATCGTTACAGTTCTTTAGATCTTCAAGTAGAGGCTCCATGTTTATGTCCCAAAAGAGAGGTCCCAGGACAGAGCCCTGAGGACATCCTTTGGTCACAGTTTTCCTGACCGTGCCGCTAGGGGCCGATAGCCAGACCTCCCTGTCTACACAATAGCTCCTCAGACAGCCGTATAGTAGCCCTGGACAGTTCTTTTCCCGCAGGCGGGAAAAGAGTGAGGGCCACCACAGGTTGTCGAAGGCGCCACTGATGTCAACCATGATGCCGACAACATACTTGTGCGGGGCAGAGCCACAGACCTCGGCAGCCAGGGCGATTGCGTCAGACGCAGAGCACCCAGGCCGAAAACCGAATTGTCTGTCGCTCATCCCACACAGCATGCGGTGTGCTGTCAGTCTGTGTGCTAGTAGCCTCTCAAAAAGTTTGCCCAGTACGTCTAGCAGACAAATAGGTCTATAGGACTTAATTTCAGTAGGATCTTTGTCTGGACTCTTTTTGATTATTATTACATTTGCTTTTTTCCAAATTGCTGGGAATTTCCCGAGTTGTAGGCACTCGTTGTACAACTTTGTGAGAGGAGCTACGAGCTGGGGGGCAAGGAATTGCACCACTTCCGCAGTAATGCCGTCCGGGCCAGGAGCTTTGCCCTTTTTAAGGGCCTTTATTTGGGCAGCGACTTCCTCTTCAGAGAAGGGGTAAGTTCTTGTGTTATTGTTGTAGTCCCTTTGGTCTTCTCTTCTTATTCCTTTCTGTTCATCTGTCTCATTTTCTTCCACGTCGTCAGGCAACAGGACCCGGAGGAGGGCCTCGGCAGTTTCCTGCCACGTGCCCGTCATCCGGTCCCCGTCCCTGACTGTGGAAAGCACCATAGGTGATCTTATTTTCTCTCTTACTAACTTGTATGGGACTCCCCAGGGGTCTGTAGCCAATTGGCTTTTCACGTAACTTTCCCAGCTTCTAAGCCTGACAGCCCTGAGCTCCTGTTGGAATTGATCCTTACTCTGTCTGTAGATCTGCAGCCATCTTTGTTTCTCTCTCCAGACGACACTCCGCTGGTAGTACCTCCTCGCCCTCCTTACAGCCTGGCGCATCTGTTCTAATTCAGCCGACCATGGTGTGGGGGTGGCCGCGACGGCTCTCCTCCTGGTTGGTACCGCGGCTCGCACCGCCCTGGTGATAGCCTGTACCAGCTCTTCGGCGTATTCGTCTACGTTTTCATCACCCTCCAGCAATGTCGGGATGTTGCACTCCTCCGCGAGACGGTCCCAGTTGGCTTTATTATAATTGAACTGTAGCTCCCACCCTATGTCCCTGTGGCACTCCCTTTCCCCAATATTGAAAGTAATCAAGTTATGGTCACTGGTGGTTGCTCTGTCCCACACTTTCCAGTTGTTGACTTTTGTGATGAGATTTGGTGTTACCAACGTCACATCTATATTTGTGCCATCTCCCCCACCGCCTGTATAGGTGGGGGGGTTCCCTTGTTGGTTTGCAACCACCAGTTGTAATGCCATTATTGTCTCTTCGGCCTTTAGCCCTCGATCATCTTGAGTGCCACTGAGCCAAAGGGGGGATTTTGCATTTATGTCTGCCGTCACTATCATCCTGCGTCCCCGCAATGCCGTGGCAACCTGTGTGAGTATCTCTAAGAACTCATCTATTTCTCGCCCATATTGAAAGTATATGTTTGAGATGTAGACCACTCCTGTCGATGTTTGGAGTTCCACGACATTGCAGTGTTCGCTTGAGAACTGCGCGAGGACCGTGGTTCTGAATGATTTGTTAGTAATTATTATTGCGGCTTTTGGCTCTACTCCAGTGTATATTATTTGCCAATTGGCAGCCATGTATGGGATTCGTCCCGCTTGAGAGTACGGTTCCTGTAGACAGAGTACATCTAGACTCTTCTCTTCCACCACCCTCCGAAGTTCCTGTGAGACTAGTTTACTGTTGTGTGCGTTTATCTGACCCACGTTTATTTGGTTCACGTGGGAAGTAGGTATGGATATGTGATTCTGGCCAGTTTTTAGACCAGTCGTGAGCTACTCTACCATTGGTTATTACTGCTTGATAATATAATTCTTCAATATTGAAATTCTCGTTACGTCTTTCAAATACCTTTTTGACTAGATCTCGCAGGGCTCCGAAGTCGGTGGGGAGATTCATTGTCTTGAGCTGGATTCTATCCACAGCCTCCATTACTGGGAAGGTGACATCTCTGCCATATTCATGGCCGACACGTACCACATGTCTTAGTGCCGTGGTGAGGATTGCCGGCTCCTCCAATCTGGAGAGTTGCAGTGCATGCTCCAGGTTGGGGTATATTCGTTGGGGGTCTATTCCCATTCCTCTCTGGGTTGGTGAATCAGGGGATGAGTTTGTGCTAGTCACTTCATCAAACTGGACTTGTGCTGTATTTATTGATTCTTTGCTATGTGGAAGCGAACTCCCAGGTACAGGATGCCTTCGCGGCCGAGAAGGTTCTTGGTTCGACCTAGGTCCCCAGCAAGGAGGAGAGGGAGCTTCTTCTTCGCACGGATCTGTTTGTACACATACATCTTTCATTATTATAACCGTAGATCGTGGTTGCATGACTTTTTGTAGAAATTGTTTAAATTTGCTTGCTCTCAGAGCGTCCCTCAACCTCTTGCTTGGGGATTTCCTTTTAGGCTTCCTGAGTTCAGTTGTGGACTCAGCCATAATCAATTCGCGAAATTAACCTTTGTTCCAACATCCTGTACGTTGGGCAGTTCCTTCCAGTGGTGTTGCACGGTTTTCTTCCTCTTTTTGTACATGGGATACAGGTTGCGTTTTTATTGCAATTTTTTCTTGTATGGTCTTCTGCCCCACACCTGGAGCAGGCCGGCTTCCTTTCGCAGTGCTTATGGACATGATCCAGATCGCCACAATTGTGGCACCGGGGGACTACTAAGTAGTCTCTGACATTAATTGCGTGAAACCCTATGTATACTTTGCCCATAGCGGTTAGTTTGCGCCACATCTTACCAGAAACCTCAGCAACGTGATGGACGACATCTCGTTCCCGAGGCCCGGTTTTAAAACGCAACTTGAATTCATTTTTAAACGTTTCCCACTCACAGTCATCAAAATTCTGGTTATAAAGGGTTTCATAAATGTCACTTTCGGTCAATGCTACAGGTACATCATACAAGATAACTAATGGATTCCTCTTTTTGAGTGGTTCACATTTGACTGCCTTTTTAAGTTTATTGTTATTTAGTATCTTGTCCCTATCTTCCTCTGTGGCAAGATCCACGATTACCACATTCTTGGTAGCTTTCACTTTGTTCACTTTAATTTTGTCTTTTGCCGGGTCAATGGTAGTTGTAAAAATTTCTTGTACTTTTTTGATGGTCTGTCCTGGTAATGGTCTTAGAAAGACTGCCGTGTCTGGTTTCTTCGAAACCTTGGCAATCGTTTCCTTGGTTGTTTGGGCCTTCGTGGCGGTTTGCGCCACCACTCCAGCCCATGTCTTAATCGGTTGTTGTCGAAGTCTGGTATTCTCTTTCTCCAACTCTTCAAGCCGCCCTTCTAGCTTAGCATGTGCTATGGCCCAGGCAGCGAGTTCATTCTTTATTGCCAGGACCGCAGCCTGACTAATCTTTCCGTTTTTGACACTGGAGTCAAGAATTTGACTGATGCGACAGTGTCTTTCATACACGTTCTCATCTTCGTGTCCCACTTCCTCCTGTGAGGTAGGGACAGCGGACATACTCGCCCTCGATAGCGCACTCGAGTCACTCGTCTCTTGGTCAGCCATATTTGTTGACGAGTGAAAAAAGGTTGGGGGCCCGTCTCTTACCCCGGACCGGCTCCTCTGGCATGGGGGGGGACTGTAGCAGCTCGCCCACCGACCTCGCCCCTAGGTCAAGGGCACTCCTGAGCTGCAGGGTTCAGCGCGCCGTTGCCAGCGCACTGGTCCCCGTCGAAGGCCTCGTCGTCGACGATTTCACTAGACGCTCCTCGGCAAGTGCACCCCGCACTCCGGAGAGGCGGATGCACCCCTCGCCCTTCGCCGCCTACTAGCCCGAGTTTCCACCGGAAGGCCAAGGACCCACTCCTACTCAGGTGGTGGGTCGGTCCCCCAGTCGTTCGGCGGTCTGGGCCCATCTAACCTAGCCCAGGCGATGTCACCACCTCCTGGGATTGGCAGAACACGCCCCGGTTACCCAGGGGCGCGGCGAAGCACCCTTGCCGACTCGCGCCGCGATCCCACGCCGACAAACGAGGTCGCCGGCATGCAGAGCACCTGCTGGTCTGTGCCCTGCGAACAGAGAGGGACTGGTGTTCGGTCCCTTGACACAGCTCCCCCTGTGCCACGCACCCTTCGCTTTCGCATCGGGTTGGGTCGCAGCTCTCCCTTTTGTCGCAAGGCAGAAGCCAAGCTTAACATCTGGCACCACGGGAAGGCGGAAAGAGCCACTTGGGAAGGAGAGGCTATGTGAGACGCTTCACTTCCCCTGTGAGGACGGCCGCGGCACACCCGACTGGAAAGCGATACGCCCCAGTGCGAGCTTCCGTGCCCTACGGCGCGCCGGCAGCGGGCGGGCCCGCCCCGAAACGCGCCGTCAAACGGCTTACCTCACGCCAGACATCGGGACTCTGTATTAGCTCTAGAATTACCACAGTTATCCAAGTAACGTGGGTACGATCTAAGGAACCATAACTGATTTAATGAGCCATTCGCGGTTTCACCTTAATGCGGCTTGTACTGAGACATGCATGGCTTAATCTTTGAGACAAGCATATGACTACTGGCAGGATCAACCAGGGAGCTGCGTCAACTAGAGCTGAGCAGCCGGCCGCCCGGGAGTGTGTCCCGGGGGCCCGCGCGAACACGCAAGCGTCCGCTCAATTATTCTGCAAACAGGAGGAGGCTGAGCTCCCCTGCACAACACACCTCGAAACCCTCTCAGGTCCCGGCGGCGCGCAGCGCCGTCCTAAGTACTTGGTCGGGTTCGAGAGAGGCGCAATCGCCCGGAGTTAGGCGAGTAGACGCTTTAGGTGCGACCACCCGTGCTCCCAACTGAGCTTGCCGCTGCCGACAGAGGCCCGGGAGCGTGCTGTCGTGGCATTGCCGGCGGGAGACAACACGCGCCACCTACGGTGACCGGCAGCTCCAACGCCAGCGCCACAGAAGGACAAAAGCCCCACTTGGGTGCCGAAGCGAACTCTCCCAGCACAGCGCACGCGCCAACACGTCCGCACAGCTGCGATACAAACCACCTGCGAGAACCGCTGGGGCGACCGAGCAGCAGACGGCGTCGCGGCGCCGAGCGCCGGGCGGCGGCGCATCCTCAGCGCACAAAGTCCTCAATCGGACCAGCACACTGCAGATGGCCACCGCGCTTCGCACCGGGCCCGCGAGGACCTACTGTGGCCGCAAGGCGCCGCGAGCAGGGGGCGCCGGCGCGCAGCTGCGCCGCCTGCCGCGTCCGTCGGCCGGCGCGCCTGCCACTGGCCGCCCCCACCAGCCGGCTGTGGCGCGTGCGCCCACGCACCGCGCTGCCAGCACGCCGGGCGGCCCCCCCTCACCGGCCGGGGACGGTCCCACCCAGCCACCGCCGCGTATCGCCTCACACCCAGATCCCCTTTCACGTTCGTGGGCATGGTGGGTCCCCTTTCACGTTCGTGGGCATGGTGGGTATCCCTGAAACAACCGGTTAATAGCTCGACCGATCGTCGCCAACACTGATTCACCTCTAGCGAGAACAACCGCACCACAACGGGTTACCAGTTGTTCATTTGCGTAACGTCACCAGCAAACGTACACGTCCATCGCCATTTGCAACGAGTATTGCATGCCTGTGTCAGGTGTCACAACACACTACGTCTGCCCACATAGACGCAACAACATGTGCACGCCTAGAGAACACGTGGAAGGTCGACCCCGTACGTATGCGGTGTCCATTGCGCGAACGACTGTCAGCCGGCCTCTGCAGCATGTCGCAGATGTGGAACACGGTGCAACATGCTATCACGGTGTGTGAGAAGAGACGACTACGTCCGAATACACGCTCCACTACATCAACAGACTGCTCATGCTGATCGCCATACAGGGCGTCCGTTCCTCCCACACGTCTGTATGGCGTACCACACTGCAATCCAGCTCTTATAGGGAGACGACACGTAGCTGCGTGCACAATATTTGGACTGTATGATCCGCCGTTGCTAGGCGCAGTCGTCATACGGTCACATGTGCCACGATGTATCATTCAGTACATACGGACCAATGTGCAGTACAGTTTGTGGGTTTTGCGTACATCGGCGGACAGGTGACAGGCCGTACCACAACGTAGGCTGAGTACGTCGGCATGCGAAGGGCGTTGAACATGCAAACTTCTCACCGACCAGCTTGCGAAGGCAGGGGGGAAGGGGGGGGGGCATGTACGTCCTGCTGCTATCCACATTACAGTGTATAGCAGGAGCATGTGGAAAGTCAGCAACACCTGCAAGGTGTTTAACATGACGCGATACACAGGGGACCGGGCAGTGCGAGTAGCGAACTATATTGCGAGGGTTGCGGTTAGGCAACACTACACTAATTTAACGAGTTGCATAACAATTACAGAGCAGGTTCAGCGACAACGTGCGTCAGGTTACGGCGCAATATAGTTTAGGTTACGGCGCACTTTAGGTTAGGTTAAGGCATATTATAGGTTAGGTTAAGGCATATTATAGGTTAGGTAAAGGCATATTATAGGTTAGGTAAAGGCATATTATAGGTTAGGTAAAGGCATATTATAGGTTAGGTAAAGGCATATTATAGGTTAGGTTAAGGCATATTATAGGTTAGGTTAAGGCATATTATAGGTTAGGTTAAGGCATATTATAGGTTAGGTTAAGGCATATTATAGGTTAGGTTAAGGCATATTATAGGTTAGGTTAAGGCATATTATAGGTTAGGTTAAGGCATATTATAGGTTAGGTTAAGGCATATTATAGGTTAGGTTAAGGCACAACATGGGTTACGTTAAGGCACAACATGGGTTACGTTAAGGCACAACATGGGTTACGTTAAGGCACAACATGGGTTACGTTACGGCACAACATGGGTTACGTTACGGCACAACATGGGTTACGTTACGGCACAACATGGGTTACGTTACGGCACAACATGGGTTACGTTACGGCACAACATGGGTTACGTTACGGCACAACATCGGTTACGTTACGGCACAACATGGGTTACGTTACGGCACAACATGGGTTACGTTACGGCACAACATGGGTTACGTTAAGGCACAACATCGGTTACGTTACGGCACAACATGGGTTACGTTAAGGCACAACATCGGTTACGTTACGGCACAACATCGGTTACGTTACGGCACAACATCGGTTACGTTACGGCACAACATCGGTTACGTTACGGCACAACATCGGTTACATTACGGCACAACATCGGTTACGTTACGGCACAACATGGGTTACGTTACGGCACAACATCGGTTACGTTACGGCACTACATGGGTTACGTTACGGCACTACATGGGTTACATTAAGGCACAAATTAGGTTAGGTTAAGGCACAAATTAGGTTAGGTTAAGGCACAAATTAGGTTAGGTTAAGGCACAAATTAGGTTAGGTTAAGGCACAAATTAGGTTAGGTTAAGGCACAAATTAGGTTAGGTTAAGGCACAAATTAGGTTAGGTTAAGGCACAAATTAGGTTAAGTTAAGGCACAAATTAGGTTAGGTTAAGGCACAAATTAGGTTAGGTTAAGGCACAAATTAGGTTAGGTTAAGGCACAAATTAGGTTAGGTTAAGGCACAAATTAGGTTAGGTTAAGGCACAAATTAGGTTAGGTTAAGGCACAAATTAGGTTAGGTTAAGGCGCAACGTAGGTTAGGTTAAGGCGCAACGTAGGTTAGGTTAAGGCGCAACGTAGGTTAGGTTAAGGCGCAACGTAGGTTAGGTTAAGGCGCAACGTAGGTTAGGTTAAGGTACAACGTAGGTTAGGTTAAGGCACAACGTAGGTTAGGTTAAGGCACAACGTAGGTTAGGTTAAGGCACAACGTAGGTTAGGTTAAGGCACAACGTAGGTTAGGTTAAGGCACAACGTAGGTTAGGTTAAGGCACAACGTAGGTTAGGTTAAGGCACAACGTAGGTTAGGTTAAGGCACAACGTAGGTTAGGTTAAGGCACAACGTAGGTTAGGTTAAGGCACAACGTAGGTTAGGTTAAGGCACAACGTAGGTTAGGTTAAGGCACAACGTAGGTTAGGTTAAGGCACAATGTAGGTTAGGTTAAGGCACAATATAGGTTAGGTTAAGGTACGATATAGGTTAGGTTAAGGTATGATATAGGTTAGGTTAAGGTACGATATAGGTTAGGTTAAGGTACGATATAGGTTAGGTTAAGGTACGATATAGGTTAGGTTAAGGTACGATATAGCGTAGGTTCAGATACACATTGTTGTAGGGAAAGGTGTATTGGGGGGGGGGCGGCAGGTTCGTTGATAGTGATTATCGTAATTGGATGCCTGCGGTATTATCCGATTTGTCACGTCAGGATGCACTTTTGGCTCATGACAGGCGGCGCTCCGATTCCATGGTTGTGGCAGATCTGTGTCTTTCATTCCTGCCATTGTTTGTGTGCTGTGACAGGAGGCAGTATTGTGATGTTGGGTGCACCCCTGTGTAGGACATGTGTGGGTGTTCGTGGCTTAGCTGAGCAATGTGCGGATGTCGGAAGGGTGGGATATTGTGTTTTCTGGGTGGACCTCCCGGTCTGGTAATGATAGTGTGGATTGTGTCATGTGGCGGAGAGGATGCACTGGATGTTCTTCCATGCTGGTGGTTAGATATTGTGTGTGTGCCTGTTACAGGCAGAGAGTAGTGTGTGATAAGAGAGTAGTGTGTGATAAGAGTGTCTGGCTGACGTGTGGTTCTCATTGTGTGCAGAGTCTTTCAGCATGTATAGGGACGGTTGTATATATTATCTGTATTCTGATGGCTCTGCATCTATTACTAATCAGTGCCGTGTATACGGTTACTCTGGTTCCAGTCGAAACTGTTCTATCTCTGTACATTAGTGACACTGCGGCTCCACTATGTTGCCGCCCCTGTCGGCCGTTTCCCCCAGTGTATGGCTAATGATTATCAGGAATCAGTCTATTAGTCAATACCGGTAGTGTGACGACGTCAAATGTCCGGGATGGGGGAAGCTACACCCTTCCCGTGGGTCAGGGCCTAGAAAGACTCTTCCCACGCAGGAGACTCGGACTGTCGTTACTCTTCCGAGACATATATGTGCCCAGCGTTTTTTGCGACTGCGAGTGCAACGCCAGGAGGCTCGGACTGTCGTTACTCTTCCGAGACATATATGTGCCCAGCGTTTTTTGCGACTGCGAGTGCAACGCCAGGAGGCTCGGACTGTCGTTACTCTTCCGAGAAATATATTTGCCCAGCGTTTTTTGCGACTGCGAGTGCAACGCCCACGGGTGCCGACATGGATGGGGCGCTTCCTAGCTGATGGCTCAGCATGTGAATCCGTACAGTGAGCAATGCGATCGCGTCTGTAGCTTGTACGTGGTACAGCTCGCAGCTCATGAATAGGGACAGCGGGAATGTCGCATATTGGAAATATCTCTTTTTTTTTTTTTTTTTTACTTTATTGTTATTTTAAAGCCTGTACAGCAGGCAGGCTGGCAGCAGCATACTACGCTGCTCTTCAGCCATAGACGATACAAACAGTAAAAACAGGAGAAAAGCATAAAGGTTACAAAATGGTGGGCAATAAACAGGAGACATAGAGAAACAAACACGGAGCCGTTCACACTCGACGATAAGCCACACTGCAAACTGTTGAGACGACGCACGAACACTGAAGGAGACGATGGCACTGGCGAACGATGGAGTGTGACGGTGAACACTGAACACTAAACACGACGGCACACACAAGACACTGATGGCGGTGATCTCCGGCGCGCGAAAGTCCACGTAGCGTGTGCGAGTCCGGGGACCTGCCAAGAGGGGAACAGGGGTGAGGTGGGGGAGAGGGGAGAAAAGGACGCCAATGGCGGAGGAGACGGGCCAGGAAGGGGAGGGACAGGGGAGGGGAGGGGAGGCCCGGGGGAGGAGGGGAGAGAAAAGGAGGAGGGAGGGAAAAAGGGAGAGAGGGGAGGGAGGGTGCCCGGAGGAGCAAGCACAGGAGGAGGGCGGGAGGATCAAAGTTGGTAGGAGGGGTAGATGGAGGGGAGGAGGGCATCATCAGGGAGGGGTAGCTGGCGGAAGCCACCTTGGGAGAGGGTAAGGAGGGTGGAGAGATGGAGACCGGGTGGGACATGGGAGTACAGGCGCGGCAGCGGGCGGGGGTGGGAGAGGATCGGGGAGACGAGCGGGTGAGGGGGATCGAGTTTACGGGAGGTGTATAGGATTCGTATCCTTTCGAGGAAGAGGAGGAGGTGGGGGAAGGGGATAAGGTCATACAGGATCCGCGTGGGGGAAGGGAGACGGATGCGATAGGCAAGGCGGAGAGCATGGCGTTCAAGGATTAGGAGGGATTTATAAAAGGAAGGGGGGGCGGAGATCCAGGCTGGATGGGCGTAACAGAGGATAGGGCGGATAAGGGACTTATAGGTGTGGAGGATGGTGGAGGGGTCCAGACCCCACGTGCGGCCGGAAAGGAGTTTGAGGAGACGGAGGCGGGAACGTGCCTTGGCTTGGATTGTCTGGAGATGGGGAGTCCAGGAGAGGCGACGGTCGAGGGTGACGCCAAGGTACTTAAGGGTGGGGGTGAGAGCGATGGGACGGCCATAAACGGTGAGATAGAAATCAAGGAGGCGGAAGGAGGGAGTGGTTTTGCCTACAATGATCGCCTGGGTTTTGGAAGGATTGACCTTGAGCAACCACTGGTTGCACCAAGCGGTGAACCGGTCAAGATGGGATTGGAGAAGGCGTTGAGAGCGTTGCAGGGTGGGGGCAAGGGCAAGGAAGGCGGTGTCATCGGCAAACTGGAGAAGGTGGACGGGGGGTGACGGCGGCGGCATATCCGCCGTGTACAAAAGGTACAGAAGGGGGGAGAGGACGGAGCCTTGGGGCACACCGGCGGAGGGGAAAAAGGTGTAGGAATCGGTATTATGGATGGTGACATGGGAAGGACGGCGGGAGAGAAAGGAACCGATCAGACGAACGTAGTTAATGGGAAGGGCGAAGGTTTGGAGCTTGAAGAGGAGACCGGAATGCCATACGCGGTCATATGCGCGTTCGAGGTCAAGAGAGAGGAAGATTGCGGAGCGACGGGAATTGAGCTGTTCGGAAAGGAGATGAGTGAGGTGAAGGAGAAGATCGTCGGAAGAGAAGGACGGCCGAAAGCCACACTGGGTAACGGGGAGGAGGCGGTGCTGGCGGAGATGCAGGTGGATGCGGCGGGTGAGGATAGATTCCAGGACCTTGCTGAAGACCGAGGTAAGGCTGATGGGACGGTAGGAGGAGACGGCGGACGGCGGTTTGCCAGGTTTGAGGAACATGAGGATACGGGAGGTTTTCCACAGGTCGGGGTAGTAACCGGTGGACAGGACTACATTGTAGAGCCTGGCCAGGGTGGAGAGAAAAGAGACAGGAGCTTCACGAAGGTGACGGTAGGTAACACGATCGTGACCAGGAGCGGTGTTGCGTTTGGTGCGGAGTGTATTGATGAGATCCTGTGTGGTGATGGGGGCATTAAGGTCTGTGTGTGGAATGTTGTCCAAGTACTGGAAACCAGGAGCGAGGGGAGGGACAGAGGTGTCAGTTCGATCGCGGATATCTGGGAAGAGGGAGTAATCGAACTGGGGATCATCAGGGATGGAAAACACATCGGACAGGTAGGAGGCAAAGTGATTGGCCTTACTAAGGGCGTCAGGGAAGGGGTGATCATCGTGGAGAAGAGGATAGTAGGGGGAGGGTTTAGTTCCGGTAAGGCGACGGAAGGCGGTCCAGAACTTGGACGAGTTGATAGGGAGGGTAGCGTTTAAACGGGTGCATGTCTGTCGCCAGTCCCGGCGTTTCTTGGCCGCGAGCAAATTTCGAATGTGTCGCTGTAGTTGCCGGTGGCGTCGTAGGGTGTCCGGGTCACGCGTGCGGAGGAAGGCACGGTAGAGACGACGGGATTCACGGAGGAGGAGGACGGCCTGTGGCGGTAAGGTAGGACGGCGGGGGTGGATGGCAACAGTAGGGACGTGGGCCTCCACGGCCTCAGACAAGGTCTGCTGGAGAAAGGAGGCGGCATGGGTGACATCATCGGGACGGCGGTAGGCGAGAGGGTGGCTATCGACCTGAGTGGAGAGGGTATCCCGGTAGGCATTCCAGTTGGCACGGGAATAGTCATGGATGTACTTAGGGGGAGGGTCACGACGAGGGTCAGGGCGGGGGCGACGGCCGTCTGAAACGGTGAGGAGGACAGGGAGATGGTCGCTACCAATAGGCTCCAGGACATCCACCGTAATGCGACCAAGGAGGTTGGGGGAGGAGAGGATAACATCGGGAGTGGAGTTGGATTCGGGACGGGTGTGCTGGGGGATGGGGATGAGGTCGCCTTGAAGGGAGGAGAGGAACCGATGCCACCGCCGTAACTGGGCAGCGGAGCGACTATGGATGTTGAGGTCGGCGGCGATCACATAGGAGGAGAAGGTACGATCGATGTGGGAGAGGAAGTCGAAAGGAAGAGGGGCGTTGGGGCGGACATAGATGGTGGCACAGGTAATGGTAAGGCCGGGGAAGAAGAGACTAAGGATCAGGTGTTCGGTGGGGTCGGGAAGGAGAGGCTGGAGCCGAACGGGGATCTGGCGGTGGTGGCCAATGGCAACTCCGCCACGCGCAACTGGGAGGGGATTATCGGAGCGGTGGAGGAGATAGGGGGAGGTGTGGATGGAGTGGTGGGGTTGGAGGAAGGTTTCATTGAGGAGGAAGGCATCCACACGGTGGGTAGCAAGGGTGTGCAGGAAGAGGTTCCTGTTGGCGGGAAGGGAGCGGATATTGTTGAAAAGGATACGATGCTGTCGCGCCATGATAAGGACTTAGACGAGGGTGTCAAGGCGGGAGAAGGTGAAATGGGCCTGGTTTTTGGAAAAGGTGGCGTACATGTTAAGGTGGAATATGGAACGGGCGGCGAGGGAGATCTGTTGTAAGGTGTGGGGGCGCTGAAAGGGATGGACGTTTTGGAGGACAATGGTGAGGAACCTGATGTTGTCCTCAGCAGTGGGGGGGGGGACGAAGGGAATTGCCAGGAGGGGTGGGGGCGTCCAGGGGACGGACAGGGACGGTGAGTTCGGGAGTGGTGGGAGGGGGTCGGGCTTTACACTTCTGGGAGTAGGTGGGGTGGGGGAGGCTGCAGGTATTACAGGAGGGAGGGGATTGGAGGTTGGGGCACTGCCGGAGGAAGTGCGCTTGCCGACAATGCGGGCAGGTGGGGGCCTCGCGGCACTCTGCTGTTGGATGTGCATTGTAGCGCAGACACCTCTGGCAGCGCAGGGATTGAGGGGGGGAACGGGAGGGGTCGACCTGGTATCGCTGATTGAAGAGGAGGGCACCCTCCTTCAGGAGACGGTCAATGGAGGGGGCGTCCTCAGAGAAAACCCGCATAAGGCGGGTGGGGCCGGTCGCGTTGAAAATGCGGCGGACTGCCCGCACCTCCAGGGTGGGATGGGCCTTCAACTCCGCCAGCACCTCCTCCTCCGTGATCGACGGGCTAAGCCGAGT
>NC_064641.1:416238040-416245540 GCF_023864345.2 Schistocerca serialis cubense | reverse complement strand
TGTCCAACGGCCTCACGGCCGATGGGCGTCGTACGGCTCCACACCGGAGCGGACAGGCAGTCGGGCGAAAGTCATTCAAAACCGGCGCCAGGCGCCAGGTGCCGCAGGCCAGCCGCTCCAGCGCTTCAGCGCTCGTACCACACAACACTGCCGTTAGTTTTGAGACGAACGCGTGGTTCCGCACGCGGCGCTCGGCTACTGCGAGCCGTACAGGTAGCGTGTTGCGCGACACGACACGCACATCGAAAGACATGCAGTCTAGTCGGTAATGATCCTTCCGCAGGTTCACCTACGGAAACCTTGTTACGACTTTTACTTCCTCTAAATGATCAAGTTTGGTCATCTTTCCGGTAGCATCGGCAACGACAGAGTCAATGCCGCGTACCAGTCCGAAGACCTCACTAAATCATTCAATCGGTAGTAGCGACGGGCGGTGTGTACAAACGGCAGGGACGTAATCAACGCGAGCTTATGACTCGCGCTTACTGGGAATTCCTCGTTCATGGGGAACAATTGCAAGCCCCCAATCCCTAGCACGAAGGAGGTTCAGCGGGTTACCCCGACCTTTCGGCCTAGGAAGACACGCTGATTCCTTCAGTGTAGCGCGCGTGCGGCCCAGAACATCTAAGGGCATCACAGACCTGTTATTGCTCAATCTCGTGCGGCTAGAAGCCGCCTGTCCCTCTAAGAAGAAAAGTAATCGCTGACAGCACGAAGGATGTCACGCGACTAGTTAGCAGGCTAGAGTCTCGTTCGTTATCGGAATTAACCAGACAAATCGCTCCACCAACTAAGAACGGCCATGCACCACCACCCACCGAATCAAGAAAGAGCTATCAATCTGTCAATCCTTCCGGTGTCCGGGCCTGGTGGAGTTTCCCGTGTTGAGTCAAATTAAGCCGCAGGCTCCACTCCTGGTGGTGCCCTTCCGTCAATTCCTTTAAGTTTCAGCTTTGCAACCATACTTCCCCCGGAACCCAAAAGCTTTGGTTTCCCAGAGGCTGCCCGCCGAGTCATCGGAGGAACTGCGGCGGATCGCTGGCTGGCATCGTTTATGGTTAGAACTAGGGCGGTATCTGATCGCCTTCGAACCTCTAACTTTCGTTCTTGATTAATGAAAACATACTTGGCAAATGCTTTCGCTTCTGTTCGTCTTGCGACGATCCAAGAATTTCACCTCTAACGTCGCAATACGAATGCCCCCGCCTGTCCCTATTAATCATTACCTCGGGTTCCGAAAACCAACAAAATAGAACCGAGGTCCTATTCCATTATTCCATGCACACAGTATTCAGGCGGGCTTGCCTGCTTTAAGCACTCTAATTTGTTCAAAGTAAACGTGCCGGCCCACCGAGACACTCAATAAAGAGCACCCTGGTAGGATTTCAACGGGGTCCGCCTCGGGACGCACGAGCACGCACGAGGCGGTCGCACGCCTTCGGCTCGCCCCACCGGCAGGACGTCCCACGATACATGCCAGTTAAACACCGACGGGCGGTGAACCAACAGCGTGGGACACAAATCCAACTACGAGCTTTTTAACCGCAACAACTTTAATATACGCTATTGGAGCTGGAATTACCGCGGCTGCTGGCACCAGACTTGCCCTCCAATAGATACTCGTTAAAGGATTTAAAGTGTACTCATTCCGATTACGGGGCCTCGGATGAGTCCCGTATCGTTATTTTTCGTCACTACCTCCCCGTGCCGGGAGTGGGTAATTTGCGCGCCTGCTGCCTTCCTTGGATGTGGTAGCCGTTTCTCAGGCTCCCTCTCCGGAATCGAACCCTGATTCCCCGTTACCCGTTACAACCATGGTAGGCGCAGAACCTACCATCGACAGTTGATAAGGCAGACATTTGAAAGATGCGTCGCCGGTACGAGGACCGTGCGATCAGCCCAAAGTTATTCAGAGTCACCAAGGCAAACGGACCGGACGAGCCGACCGATTGGTTTTGATCTAATAAAAGCGTCCCTTCCATCTCTGGTCGGGACTCTGTTTGCATGTATTAGCTCTAGAATTACCACAGTTATCCAAGTAACGTGGGTACGATCTAAGGAACCATAACTGATTTAATGAGCCATTCGCGGTTTCACCTTAATGCGGCTTGTACTGAGACATGCATGGCTTAATCTTTGAGACAAGCATATGACTACTGGCAGGATCAACCAGGGAGCTGCGTCAACTAGAGCTGAGCAGCCGGCCGCCCGGGAGTGTGTCCCGGGGGCCCGCGCGAACACGCAAGCGTCCGCTCAATTATTCTGCAAACAGGAGGAGGCTGAGCTCCCCTGCACAACACACCTCGAAACCCTCTCAGGTCCCGGCGGCGCGCAGCGCCGTCCTAAGTACTTGGTCGGGTTCGAGAGAGGCGCAATCGCCCGGAGTTAGGCGAGTAGACGCTTTAGGTGCGACCACCCGTGCTCCCAACTGAGCTTGCCGCTGCCGACAGAGGCCCGGGAGCGTGCTGTCGTGGCATTGCCGGCGGGAGACAACACGCGCCACCTACGGTGACCGGCAGCTCCAACGCCAGCGCCACAGAAGGACAAAAAGCCCCACTTGGGTGCCGAAGCGAACTCTCCCAGCACAGCGCACGCGCCAACACGTCCGCACAGCTGCGATACAAACCACCTGCGAGAACCGCTGGGGCGACCGAGCAGCAGACGGCGTCGCGGCGCCGAGCGCCGGGCGGCGGCGCATCCTCAGCGCACAAAGTCCTCAATCGGACCAGCACACTGCAGATGGCCACCGCGCTTCGCACCGGGCCCGCGAGGACCTACTGTGGCCGCAAGGCGCCGCGAGCAGGGGGCGCCGGCGCGCAGCTGCGCCGCCTGCCGCGTCCGTCGGCCGGCGCGCCTGCCACTGGCCGCCCCCACCAGCCGGCTGTGGCGCGTGCGCCCACGCACCGCGCTGCCAGCACGCCGGGCGGCCCCCCCTCACCGGCCGGGGACGGTCCCACCCAGCCACCGCCGCGTATCGCCTCACACCCAGATCCCCTTTCACGTTCGTGGGCATGGTGGGTCCCCTTTCACGTTCGTGGGCATGGTGGGTATCCCTGAAACAACCGGTTAATAGCTCGACCGATCGTCGCCAACACTGATTCACCTCTAGCGAGAACAACCGCACCACAACGGGTTACCAGTTGTTCATTTGCGTAACGTCACCAGCAAACGTACACGTCCATCGCCATTTGCAACGAGTATTGCATGCCTGTGTCAGGTGTCACAACACACTACGTCTGCCCACATAGACGCAACAACATGTGCACGCCTAGAGAACACGTGGAAGGTCGACCCCGTACGTATGCGGTGTCCATTGCGCGAACGACTGTCAGCCGGCCTCTGCAGCATGTCGCAGATGTGGAACACGGTGCAACATGCTATCACGGTGTGTGAGAAGAGACGACTACGTCCGAATACACGCTCCACTACATCAACAGACTGCTCATGCTGATCGCCATACAGGGCGTCCGTTCCTCCCACACGTCTGTATGGCGTACCACACTGCAATCCAGCTCTTATAGGGAGACGACACGTAGCTGCGTGCACAATATTTGGACTGTATGGTCCGCCGTTGCTAGGCGCAGTCGTCATACGGTCACATGTGCCACGATGTATCATTCAGTACATACGGACCAATGTGCAGTACAGTTTGTGGGTTTTGCGTACATTGGCGGACAGGTGACAGGCCGTACCACAACGTAGGCTGAGTACGTCGGCATGCGAAGGGCGTTGAACATGCAAACTTCTCACCGACCAGCTTGCGAAGGCAGGGGGGAAGGGGGGGGGGCATGTACGTCCTGCTGCTATCCACATTACAGTGTATAGCAGGAGCATGTGGAAAGTCAGCAACACCTGCAAGGTGTTTAACATGACGCGATACACAGGGGACCGGGCAGTGCGAGTAGCGAACTATATTGCGAGGGTTGCGGTTAGGCAACACTACACTAATTTAACGAGTTGCATAACAATTACAGAGCAGGTTCAGCGACAACGTGCGTCAGGTTACGGCGCAATATAGTTTAGGTTACGGCGCACTTTAGGTTAGGTTAAGGCATATTATAGGTTAGGTTAAGGCATATTATAGGTTAGGTTAAGGCATATTATAGGTTAGGTAAAGGCATATTATAGGTTAGGTAAAGGCATATTATAGGTTAGGTAAAGGCATATTATAGGTTAGGTAAAGGCATATTATAGGTTAGGTAAAGGCATATTATAGGTTAGGTTAAGGCATATTATAGGTTAGGTTAAGGCATATTATAGGTTAGGTTAAGGCATATTATAGGTTAGGTTAAGGCATATTATAGGTTAGGTTAAGGCATATTATAGGTTAGGTTAAGGCATATTATAGGTTAGGTTAAGGCATATTATAGGTTAGGTTAAGGCACAACATGGGTTACGTTAAGGCACAACATGGGTTACGTTAAGGCACAACATGGGTTACGTTAAGGCACAACATGGGTTACGTTACGGCACAACATGGGTTACGTTACGGCACAACATGGGTTACGTTACGGCACAACATGGGTTACGTTACGGCACAACATGGGTTACGTTACGGCACAACATGGGTTACGTTACGGCACAACATGGGTTACGTTACGGCACAACATCGGTTACGTTACGGCACAACATGGGTTACGTTACGGCACAACATGGGTTACGTTACGGCACAACATGGGTTACGTTAAGGCACAACATCGGTTACGTTACGGCACAACATGGGTTACGTTAAGGCACAACATCGATTACGTTACGGCACAACATCGGTTACGTTACGGCACAACATCGGTTACGTTACGGCACAACATCGGTTACGTTACGGCACAACATCGGTTACGTTACGGCACAACATCGGTTACGTTACGGCACAACATGGGTTACGTTACGGCACAACATCGGTTACGTTACGGCACTACATGGGTTACGTTACGGCACTACATGGGTTACATTAAGGCACAAATTAGGTTAGGTTAAGGCACAAATTAGGTTAGGTTAAGGCACAAATTAGGTTAGGTTAAGGCACAAATTAGGTTAGGTTAAGGCACAAATTAGGTTAGGTTAAGGCACAAATTAGGTTAGGTTAAGGCACAAATTAGGTTAGGTTAAGGCACAAATTAGGTTAGGTTAAGGCACAAATTAGGTTAGGTTAAGGCACAATTTAGGTTAGGTTAAGGCACAAATTAGGTTAGGTTAAGGCACAAATTAGGTTAGGTTAAGGCACAAATTAGGTTAGGTTAAGGCACAAATTAGGTTAGGTTAAGGCGCAACGTAGGTTAGGTTAAGGCGCAACGTAGGTTAGGTTAAGGCGCAACGTAGGTTAGGTTAAGGCGCAACGTAGGTTAGGTTAAGGCGCAACGTAGGTTAGGTTAAGGCGCAACGTAGGTTAGGTTAAGGCACAACGTAGGTTAGGTTAAGGCACAACGTAGGTTAGGTTAAGGCACAACGTAGGTTAGGTTAAGGCACAACGTAGGTTAGGTTAAGGCACAACGTAGGTTAGGTTAAGGCACAACGTAGGTTAGGTTAAGGCACAACGTAGGTTAGGTTAAGGCACAACGTAGGTTAGGTTAAGGCACAACGTAGGTTAGGTTAAGGCACAACGTAGGTAAGGTTAAGGCACAACGTAGGTTAGGTTAAGGCACAACGTAGGTTAGGTTAAGGCACAATATAGGTTAGGTTAAGGTACGATATAGATTAGGTTAAGGTATGATATAGGTTAGGTTAAGGTACGATATAGGTTAGGTTAAGGTACGATATAGGTTAGGTTAAGGTACGATATAGGTTAGGTTAAGGTACGATATAGCGTAGGTTCAGATACACATTGTTGTAGGGAAAGGTGTATTGGGGGGGGGGGGGGGCGGCAGGTTCGTTGATAGTGATTATCGTAATTGGATGCCTGCGGTATTATCCGATTTGTCACGTCAGGATGCACTTTTGGCTCATGACAGGCGGCGCTCCGATTCCATGGTTGTGGCAGATCTGTGTCTTTCATTCCTGCCATTGTTTGTGTGCTGTGACAGGAGGCAGTATTGTGATGTTGGGTGCACCCCTGTGTAGGACATGTGTGGGTGTTCGTGGCTTAGCTGAGCAATGTGCGGATGTCGGAAGGGTGGGATATTGTGTTTTCTGGGTGGACCTCCCGGTCTGGTAATGATAGTGTGGATTGTGTCATGTGGCGGAGAGGATGCACTGGATGTTCTTCCATGCTGGTGGTTAGATATTGTGTGTGTGCCTGTTACAGGCAGAGAGTAGTGTGTGATAAGAGAGTAGTGTGTGATAAGAGTGTCTGGCTGACGTGTGGTTCTCATTGTGTGCAGAGTCTTTCAGCATGTATAGGGACGGTTGTATATATTATCTGTATTCTGATGGCTCTGCATCTATTACTAATCAGTGCCGTGTATACGGTTACTCTGGTTCCAGTCGAAACTGTTCTATCTCTGTACATTAGTGACACTGCGGCTCCACTATGTTGCCGCCCCTGTCGGCCGTTTCCCCCAGTGTATGGCTAATGATTATCAGGAATCAGTCTATTAGTCAATACCGGTAGTGTGACGACGTCAAATGTCCGGGATGGGGGAAGCTACACCCTTCCCGTGGGTCAGGGCCTAGAAAGACTCTTCCCACGCAGGAGACTCGGACTGTCGTTACTCTTCCGAGACATATATGTGCCCAGCGTTTTTTGCGACTGCGAGTGCAACGCCAGGAGGCTCGGACTGTCGTTACTCTTCCGAGACATATATGTGCCCAGCGTTTTTTGCGACTGCGAGTGCAACGCCAGGAGGCTCGGACTGTCGTTACTCTTCCGAGAAATATATTTGCCCAGCGTTTTTTGCGACTGCGAGTGCAACGCCCACGGGTGCCGA
This sequence comes from Schistocerca serialis cubense, assembly GCF_023864345.2. Lineage (NCBI taxonomy): Eukaryota > Metazoa > Arthropoda > Insecta > Orthoptera > Acrididae > Schistocerca > Schistocerca serialis. The sequence continues at coordinate 416,238,680 of NC_064641.1, read as the reverse complement.
CATGGATGGGGCGCTTCCTAGCTGATGGCTCAGCATGTGAATCCGTACAGTGAGCAATGCGATCGCGTCTGTAGCTTGTACGTGGTACAGCTCGCAGCTCATGAATAGGGACAGCGGGAATGTCGCATATTGGAAATATCTCTTCATGAAACGCATGTTATAGGTGTGGATTGCACCTTACGAGTGCGGGAAACGTCCGCCGTTCATCCGCTGGCGATGCGAGTTTGGCGGTTGGGGTGGGGCACGAACGGGTGCAGGTGGTGTGATTGCCGGTCCACGACTTCGTGCGGCAGAGGCACTGGCGTATGGGTGCTGTGGTCGACAGAGGCTGCATGCTTTGTGGGTGGCGTCGAAAGATGGGCACTGTGGGCCCATCGATGTCTTAGTCGGCTTGGCGTCCCATAGATGGCGGTATCGTCGTTGCAGGAGCTCATGCTGAGGGAGACCTACAGATGGCGGTATGTTTTGTGGTGCGCTCGACATGGCGGACGTAGTGTTGTCAGATTCGCATAGATGGAGTTATCGCATGTGGTTTCGCCATATTTGTATAGATGGAGGTACTGTTTTGCCAGCATGGTTGGCGTAGTTCCGGCGGATCCCTGTAGGTGGAGGTGTCCATTCTGGCCTCGATGTCAATGTC
>NC_064641.1:416223040-416228040 GCF_023864345.2 Schistocerca serialis cubense | reverse complement strand
GCGGCTGCTGGCACCAGACTTGCCCTCCAATAGATACTCGTTAAAGGATTTAAAGTGTACTCATTCCGATTACGGGGCCTCGGATGAGTCCCGTATCGTTATTTTTCGTCACTACCTCCCCGTGCCGGGAGTGGGTAATTTGCGCGCCTGCTGCCTTCCTTGGATGTGGTAGCCGTTTCTCAGGCTCCCTCTCCGGAATCGAACCCTGATTCCCCGTTACCCGTTACAACCATGGTAGGCGCAGAACCTACCATCGACAGTTGATAAGGCAGACATTTGAAAGATGCGTCGCCAGTACGAGGACCGTGCGATCAGCCCAAAGTTATTCAGAGTCACCAAGGCAAACGGACCGGACGAGCCGACCGATTGGTTTTGATCTAATAAAAGCGTCCCTTCCATCTCTGGTCGGGACTCTGTTTGCATGTATTAGCTCTAGAATTACCACAGTTATCCAAGTAACGTGGGTACGATCTAAGGAACCATAACTGATTTAATGAGCCATTCGCGGTTTCACCTTAATGCGGCTTGTACTGAGACATGCATGGCTTAATCTTTGAGACAAGCATATGACTACTGGCAGGATCAACCAGGGAGCTGCGTCAACTAGAGCTGAGCAGCCGGCCGCCCGGGAGTGTGTCCCGGGGGCCCGCGCGAACACGCAAGCGTCCGCTCAATTATTCTGCAAACAGGAGGAGGCTGAGCTCCCCTGCACAACACACCTCGAAACCCTCTCAGGTCCCGGCGGCGCGCAGCGCCGTCCTAAGTACTTGGTCGGGTTCGAGAGAGGCGCAATCGCCCGGAGTTAGGCGAGTAGACGCTTTAGGTGCGACCACCCGTGCTCCCAACTGAGCTTGCCGCTGCCGACAGAGGCCCGGGAGCGTGCTGTCGTGGCATTGCCGGCGGGAGACAACACGCGCCACCTACGGTGACCGGCAGCTCCAACGCCAGCGCCACAGAAGGACAAAAGCCCCACTTGGGTGCCGAAGCGAACTCTCCCAGCACAGCGCACGCGCCAACACGTCCGCACAGCTGCGATACAAACCACCTGCGAGAACCGCTGGGGCGACCGAGCAGCAGACGGCGTCGCGGCGCCGAGCGCCGGGCGGCGGCGCATCCTCAGCGCACAAAGTCCTCAATCGGACCAGCACACTGCAGATGGCCACCGCGCTTCGCACCGGGCCCGCGAGGACCTACTGTGGCCGCAAGGCGCCGCGAGCAGGGGGCGCCGGCGCGCAGCTGCGCCGCCTGCCGCGTCCGTCGGCCGGCGCGCCTGCCACTGGCCGCCCCCACCAGCCGGCTGTGGCGCGTGCGCCCACGCACCGCGCTGCCAGCACGCCGGGCGGCCCCCCCTCACCGGCCGGGGACGGTCCCACCCAGCCACCGCCGCGTATCGCCTCACACCCAGATCCCCCCCCCCCCCCCCCCCCCTTTCACGTTCGTGGGCATGGTGGGTCCCCTTTCACGTTCGTGGGCATGGTGGGTATCCCTGAAACAACCGGTTAATAGCTCGACCGATCGTCGCCAACACTGATTCACCTCTAGCGAGAACAACCGCACCACAACGGGTTACCAGTTGTTCATTTGCGTAACGTCACCAGCAAACGTACACGTCCATCGCCATTTGCAACGAGTATTGCATGCCTGTGTCAGGTGTCACAACACACTACGTTTGCCCACATAGACGCAACAACATGTGCACGCCTAGAGAACACGTGGAAGGTCGACCCCGTACGTATGCGGTGTCCATTGCGCGAACGACTGTCAGCCGGCCTCTGCAGCATGTCGCAGATGTGGAACACGGTGCAACATGCTATCACGGTGTGTGAGAAGAGACGACTACGTCCGAATACACGCTCCACTACATCAACAGACTGCTCATGCTGATCGCCATCCAGGGCGTCCGTTCCTCCCACACGTCTGTATGGCGTACCACACTGCAATCCAGCTCTTATAGGGAGACGACACGTAGCTGCGTGCACAATATTTGGACTGTATGGTCCGCCGTTGCTAGGCGCAGTCGTCATACGGTCACATGTGCCACGATGTATCATTCAGTACATACGGACCAATGTGCAGTACAGTTTGTGGGTTTTGCGTACATCGGCGGACAGGTGACAGGCCGTACCACAACGTAGGCTGAGTACGTCGGCATGCGAAGGGCGTTGAACATGCAAACTTCTCACCGACCAGCTTGCGAAGGCAGGGGGGAAGGGGGGGGCATGTATGTCCTGCTGCTATCCACATTACAGTGTATAGCAGGAGCATGTGGAAAGTCAGCAACACCTGCAAGGTGTTTAACATGACGCGATACACAGGGGACCGGGCAGTGCGAGTAGCGAACTATATTGCGAGGGTTGCGGTTAGGCAACACTACACTAATTTAACGAGTTGCATAACAATTACAGAGCAGGTTCAGCGACAACGTGCGTCAGGTTACGGCGCAATATAGTTTAGGTTACGGCGCACTTTAGGTTAGGTTAAGGCATATTATAGGTTAGGTTAAGGCATATTATAGGTTAGGTTAAGGCATATTATAGGTTAGGTTAAGGCATATTATAGGTTAGGTAAAGGCATATTATAGGTTAGGTAAAGGCATATTATAGGTTAGGTAAAGGCATATTATAGGTTAGGTAAAGGCATATTATAGGTTAGGTAAAGGCATATTATAGGTTAGGTTAAGGCATATTATAGGTTAGGTTAAGGCATATTATAGGTTAGGTTAAGGCATATTATAGGTTAGGTTAAGGCATATTATAGGTTAGGTTAAGGCATATTATAGGTTAGGTTAAGGCATATTATAGGTTAGGTTAAGGCATATTATAGGTTAGGTTAAGGCATATTATAGGTTAGGTTAAGGCATATTATAGGTTAGGTTAAGGCACAACATGGGTTACGTTAAGGCACAACATGGGTTACGTTAAGGCACAACATGGGTTACGTTAAGGCACAACATGGGTTACGTTACGGCACAACATGGGTTACGTTACGGCACAACATGGGTTACGTTACGGCACAACATGGGTTACGTTACGGCACAACATGGGTTACGTTACGGCACAACATGGGTTACGTTACGGCACAACATGGGTTACGTTAAGGCACAACATCGAATACGTTACGGCACAACATGGGTTACGTTAAGGCACAACATCGGTTACGTTACGGCACAACATCGGTTACGTTACGGCACAACATCGGTTACGTTACGGCACAACATCGGTTACGTTACGGCACAACATCGGTTACGTTACGGCACAACATCGGTTACGTTACGGCACAACATCGGTTACGTTACGGCACAACAAGGGTTACGTTACGGCACAACATCGGTTACGTTACGGCACTACATGGGTTACGTTACGGCACTACATGGGTTACATTAAGGCACAAATTAGGTTAGGTTAAGGCACAAATTAGGTTAGGTTAAGGCACAAATTAGGTTAGGTTAAGGCACAAATTAGGTTAGGTTAAGGCACAAATTAGGTTAGGTTAAGGCACAAATTAGGTTAGGTTAAGGCACAAATTAGGTTAGGTTAAGGCACAAATTAGGTTAGGTTAAGGCGCAACGTAGGTTAGGTTAAGGCGCAACGTAGGTTAGGTTAAGGCACAACGTAGGTTAGGTTAAGGCGCAACGTAGGTTAGGTTAAGGCGCAACGTAGGTTAGGTTAAGGCACAACGTAGGTTAGGTTAAGGCACAACGTAGGTTAGGTTAAGGCACAACGTAGGTTAGGTTAAGGCACAACGTAGGTTAGGTTAAGGCACAACGTAGGTTAGGTTAAGGCACAACGTAGGTTAGGTTAAGGCACAACGTAGGTTAGGTTAAGGCACAACGTAGGTTAGGTTAAGGCACAACGTAGGTTAGGTTAAGGCACAACGTAGGTTAGGTTAAGGCACAACGTAGGTTAGGTTAAGGCACAACGTAGGTTAGGTTAAGGCACAATATAGGTTAGGGTAAGGTACGATATAGGTTAGGTTAAGGTATGATATAGGTTAGGTTAAGGTACGATATAGGTTAGGTTAAGGTACGATATAGGTTAGGTTAAGGTACGATATAGGTTAGGTTAAGGTACGATATAGCGTAGGTTCAGATACACATTGTTGTAGGGAAAGGTGTATTGGGGGGGGGGGGCGGCAGGTTCGTTGATAGTGATTATCGTAATTGGATGCCTGCGGTATTATCCGATTTGTCACGTCAGGATGCACTTTTGGCTCATGACAGGCGGCGCTCCAATTCCATGGTTGTGGCAGATCTGTGTCTTTCATTCCTGCCATTGTTTGTGTGCTGTGACAGGAGGCAGTATTGTGATGTTGGGTGCACCCCTGTGTAGGACATGTGTGGGTGTTCGTGGCTTAGCTGAGCAATGTGCGGATGTCGGAAGGGTGGGATATTGTGTTTTCTGGGTGGACCTCCCGGTCTGGTAATGATAGTGTGGATTGTGTCATGTGGCGGAGAGGATGCACTGGATGTTCTTCCATGCTGGTGGTTAGATATTGTGTGTGTGCCTGTTACAGGCAGAGAGTAGTGTGTGATAAGAGAGTAGTGTGTGATAAGAGTGTCTGGCTGACGTGTGGTTCTCATTGTGTGCAGAGTCTTTCAACATGTATAGGGACGGTTGTATATATTATCTGTATTCTGATGGCTCTGCATCTATTACTAATCAGTGCCGTGTATACGGTTACTCTGGTTCCAGTCGAAACTGTTCTATCTCTGTACATTAGTGACACTGCGGCTCCACTATGTTGCCGCCCCTGCCGGCCGTTTCCCCCAGTGTATGGCTAATGATTATCAGGAATCAGTCTATTAGTCAATACCGGTAGTGTGACGACGTCAAATGTCCGGGATGGGGGAAGCTACACCCTTCCCGTGGGTCAGGGCCTAGAAAGACTCTTCCCACGCAGGAGACTCGGACTGTCGTTACTCTTCCGAGACATATATGTGCCCAGCGTTTTTTGCGACTGCGAGTGCAACGCCAGGAGGCTCGGACTGTCGTTACTCTTCC
>NC_064641.1:416198040-416218040 GCF_023864345.2 Schistocerca serialis cubense | reverse complement strand
TTTCGGGAGAAGGGACGTCCGCGCGCGAAGCAGGCGTTCCGGAAGGGCGCGGGCCAGAAGGAAGAGATTCATCACTTTCACCAGGACTTCGTGCGGCAGGCGCCGCAACTCCGCTGGGGTAAGGCCGTCCGGCCCAGCTGCTGATCCCCTGGGCGGCAACGCGGCGGCGACCTCCTCATGTGTGACCGGCCCCCATAGGCACTCAAGAGCGACAGGCTCCGAGTGCGGGAGGACGCGGTCACGAATGAAGCCCGCGGTGGAGACGGGCTTCTTCGTGAAGAGGTCCGCCCAGAAGTCCAGCAGACCAGGGATGGCAGGTGGCGGCTGGAGCAGGGTGCCATCCAAGAGGCCGCGCACGCAACGTGCACGCGACCGTCGGAAGGCATCCTGCGTTCTCGCGTATTCCCAGCGGCGCCGCTTGCGCTTCTGCGTCGGCGGCGCGGCAGGCGGCCGCTTCGATGGTTGGCGCGGCCGCTGTGTCCTGGTGATCGATCTCTCCCCTCTGGACCCGACCGACGCAAGGGCATCCGGGAGCATGCCCAGGATGACATCGGGCGGCGTGCCCCGCCCCAGACCTATGACTCGATCCAGGGCAGAGAAACGCTGGGCGGAAGCAGGTAGCCCCGCCAGATGCTCCCAGATGGCGGCGTCAGTCGGCCCCTCCGGCAGCGGCCCGGTGGTGTCGGCCGCGAAGTCCTCGGCTGCGTCGACGGGCGGCGCAGCGGCCTCGCCCGCGTCAGGCAGCGGGCTCGCTGCTCCCCGGCGGGACGCCGGCTCTTCCCCCCGACCGATCTCAAGTGCCTCCATGAACTGGCGGACAAGCTGCTTGTGGGCAGCTTGCCGCCGTCGGCACTTGATTGCCTCAAGCGTTCGGTCGGGGAACATTCTGATGAGTTCTTGATTAACAAAGAAGAACCGGGCGTCCCTCTCAAGGAACAGTTCGGCCTCTGCCTTGGCGAGCGACAGGACTTCTTCCTCCGTCCACCTCGCGCGATGCCTCTCCGTCACGATCTCCGCGTTGGCGGCCGCAAGATGTTGGCGGCGGCGATGGACCCCGAGACCATTCTTGGTGGTGAAGCTGCGGTGGCACTCACTACAGGCGTATACAGCTGCAAAAGTTACAAGATTTTCGGCACGGCCGGTTGGCCGGCTAGGTGCTGGGGGAGTTGGGGTGGCACCTTCAGCGGAAGGGCCACCACTTATTCTTTGATTACTGCCCCCAACTAAAAAAGGGATAATGCGAGGGGGGGCTGGTAACCCCCCCAAGCCCCTGGTGCGGTCTTCCACTCTGCGAAAATCAGCGGGCCCACGAGAAGGGGAGAAGACCGCAGGAGAGGAGAGGCTAAGAGGGCTAGGCCCATGTATTGCGCATCACTCTCCCTGTAACTATAACCCAAGGAAGGCACCTCGCAGCAGCAGCGCGACTACATCAAGACCGCACTTCGAAAAGCCAAGTCCGGATGCAGCCACACCGCCGCCACTTGGCCATATTAAGAGAAGTCATAGTTAACTCACGCCGTTTACCCGCGCCTTGCTTGAATTTCTTCAACGTTGACATTCAAAGAGCACTGGGCAGGAATCGCTTTTGGACGGAGGCTGGATACTGAACGGGGTACCCCCCACAAGCACCAACCACGCGACCCGACTCCTGGGAACCCCAGTTAACGAGTAGACGTGAGTGTCACCGTACCACAGCAGGGTGGTCACCGACGAGAACCGCCAGATCACTTACCCAGCCGGACCTGTGGGATGACTTTCGTATTACGCCCGAACCCCAGGCGGCAGGGACACTAGGGACGCGGCGGAAAGAACAACGCCGCCACCTAGTGTGGGAGTAGTCACCGGGGACGACACCCGGCGGCCGCCAGAAATGAAGGCGCAGGCAGTCGGCACTGATATATGAAAATGGGCCGTTCGCCAAACGCACAACAAAAACCTACCAGGCGGCCGCCACGGAAACAATAGCCACAGGACCTGCGTCCCAGGTGCAGTGAGAAAGGTTAGAACCACCAGTCTCGGTCGCACCTATGCCCCTCCGTGAAGCGGTTACTGTGCGGGTGTACCCGATGGGTTAATGACCAGTCACCCTGAAGGGGATACCTGGACGGCGCCCGAATGAAGTCCAATGGAGTGGAAATCACAGGGCGTCAACACCCGCTAGGGCCATCGCAATGCTTTGTTTTAATTAGACAGTCGGATTCCCCCAGTCCGTGCCAGTTCTGAGTTGATCGTTGAATGGCGGCCGAAGAGAATCCGCGCACCCGCGCGCCCCCGGAGGAGCACGCTAAGGCGGACGCGGCCTCGCAGCAAGGAAGATCCGTGGGAGGCCAAGGCACGGGACCGAGCTCGGATCCTGCACGCAGGTTGAAGCACCGGGGCGCGAACGCCGCGCAGGCGCGCGCATCCTGCACCGCCGGCCAGCACGAGGCCGACCAACGGCGAGAGCAGACCACGCCCGCGCTAAACGCCCGCACTTACCGGCACCCCTACGGCACTCACCTCGCCCAGGCGCTGACCCACTTCCCGACCAAGCCCGACACGCCCCGATCCTCAGAGCCAATCCTTATCCCGAAGTTACGGATCCAATTTGCCGACTTCCCTTACCTACATTATTCTATCGACTAGAGGCTCTTCACCTTGGAGACCTGCTGCGGATATGGGTACGAACCGGCGCGACACCTCCACGTGGCCCTCTCCCGGATTTTCAAGGTCCGAGGGGAAGATCGGGACACCGCCGCAACTGCGGTGCTCTTCGCGTTCCAAACCCTATCTCCCTGCTAGAGGATTCCAGGGAACTCGAACGCTCATGCAGAAAAGAAAACTCTTCCCCGATCTCCCGACGGCGTCTCCGGGTCCTTTTGGGTTACCCCGACGAGCATCTCTAAAAGAGGGGCCCGACTTGTATCGGTTCCGCTGCCGGGTTCCGGAATAGGAACCGGATTCCCTTTCGCCCAACGGGGGCCAGCACAAAGTGCATCATGCTATGACGGCCCCCATCAACATCGGATTTCTCCTAGGGCTTAGGATCGACTGACTCGTGTGCAACGGCTGTTCACACGAAACCCTTCTCCGCGTCAGCCCTCCAGGGCCTCGCTGGAGTATTTGCTACTACCACCAAGATCTGCACCGACGGCGGCTCCAGGCAGGCTCACGCCCAGACCCTTCTGCGCCCACCGCCGCGACCCTCCTACTCGTCAGGGCTTCGCGGCCGGCCGCAAGGACCGGCCATGACTGCCAGACTGACGGCCGAGTATAGGCACGACGCTTCAGCGCCATCCATTTTCAGGGCTAGTTGCTTCGGCAGGTGAGTTGTTACACACTCCTTAGCGGATTCCGACTTCCATGGCCACCGTCCTGCTGTCTTAAGCAACCAACGCCTTTCATGGTTTCCCATGAGCGTCGATTCGGGCGCCTTAACTCGGCGTTTGGTTCATCCCACAGCGCCAGTTCTGCTTACCAAAAGTGGCCCACTTGGCACTCCGATCCAAGTCGTTTGCTCGCGGCTTCAGCATATCAAGCAAGCCGGAGATCTCACCCATTTAAAGTTTGAGAATAGGTTGAGGTCGTTTCGGCCCCAAGGCCTCTAATCATTCGCTTTACCGGATGAGACTCGTACGAGCACCAGCTATCCTGAGGGAAACTTCGGAGGGAACCAGCTACTAGATGGTTCGATTAGTCTTTCGCCCCTATACCCAGCTCCGACGATCGATTTGCACGTCAGAATCGCTACGGACCTCCATCAGGGTTTCCCCTGACTTCGTCCTGGCCAGGCATAGTTCACCATCTTTCGGGTCCCAACGTGTACGCTCTAGGTGCGCCTCACCTCGCAATGAGGACGAGACGCCCCGGGAGTGCGGAGGCCGCCGCCCCGTGAAGGGCGGGGAAGCCCCATCCTCCCTCGGCCCGCGCAAGGCGAGACCTTCACTTTCATTACGCCTTTAGGTTTCGTACAGCCCAATGACTCGCGCACATGTTAGACTCCTTGGTCCGTGTTTCAAGACGGGTCGTGAAATTGTCCAAAGCTGAAGCGCCGCTGACGGGAGCGATTATTCCGCCCGAGAGCATCCCGAGCCAACAGCGGCGCGGGTCCGGGGCCGGGCCAGGTAGGTCCGTCATCCGGGAAGAACCGCGCGCGCTTGCCGGGAGCCCGAGCGCCCAAAGGGGCGAATCGACTCCTCCAGATATACCGCCGGGCAGCCAGCCAGGACACCGGGGCTCTGCCCAACAGACGCGAACCGAGGCCCGCGGAAGGACAGGCTGCGCACCCGGGCCGTAGGCCGGCACCCAGCGGGTCGCGACGTCCTACTAGGGGAGAAGTGCGGCCCACCGCACACCGGAACGGCCCCGCCCCGCGGCGAGTGGAAAGGCAACCGGACACGACCCCGCCGCGGATTGCTCCGCGCGGGCGGCCGGCCCCATCTGCCGAGGGCGGAGGCCAGTGGCCGGATGGGCGTGAATCTCACCCGTTCGACCTTTCGGACTTCTCACGTTTACCCCAGAACGGTTTCACGTACTTTTGAACTCTCTCTTCAAAGTTCTTTTCAACTTTCCCTCACGGTACTTGTTCGCTATCGGTCTCGTGGTCATATTTAGTCTCAGATGGAGTTTACCACCCACTTGGAGCTGCACTCTCAAGCAACCCGACTCGAAGGAGAGGTCCCGCCGACGCTCGCACCGGCCGCTACGGGCCTGGCACCCTCTACGGGCCGTGGCCTCATTCAAGTTGGACTTGGGCTCGGCGCGAGGCGTCGGGGTAGTGGACCCTCCCAAACACCACATGCCACGACAGGCGGCAGCCTGCGGGGTTCGGTGCTGGACTCTTCCCTGTTCGCTCGCCGCTACTGGGGGAATCCTTGTTAGTTTCTTTTCCTCCGCTTAGTAATATGCTTAAATTCAGCGGGTAGTCTCGCCTGCTCTGAGGTCGTTGTACGAGGTGTCGCACGCCACACCGCCAGCCGGCTGTGCACGCTACCGAGTAAGTACCGGTATGCGAACCGCCAGGCGACGGGCGCGCATCGCACGTTTAAGGAGACGCGGCCGGCCCCACAGGCGGCCACGACACTCCCAGGTCTGCGAAGCGGGGCAAACGCCGCGCGCTTCAGTATACGTAGCCGACCCTCAGCCAGACGTGGCCCGGGAACGGAATCCATGGACCGCAATGTGCGTTCGAAACGTCGATGTTCATGTGTCCTGCAGTTCACATGTCGACGCGCAATTTGCTGCGTTCTTCATCGACCCACGAGCCGAGTGATCCACCGTCCTGGGTGATCTTTTCATAGTTTCCACTATCTCTTTCAAGACAGTTGCATAGGCGGGACTGAGGCGTGTGGCGGCCCCTGTTCCAGCGTTCAGTGTCCAACGGCCTCACGGCCGATGGGCGTCGTACGGCTCCACACCGGAGCGGACAGGCAGTCGGGCGAAAGTCATTCAAAACCGGCGCCAGGCGCCAGGTGCCGCAGGCCAGCCGCTCCAGCGCTTCAGCGCTCGTACCACACAACATTGCCGTTAGTTTTGAGACGAACGCGTGGTTCCGCACGCGGCGCACGGCTACTGCGAGCCGTACAGGTAGCGTGTTGCGCGACACGACACGCACATCGAAAGACATGCAGTCTAGTCGGTAATGATCCTTCCGCAGGTTCACCTACGGAAACCTTGTTACGACTTTTACTTCCTCTAAATGATCAAGTTTGGTCATCTTTCCGGTAGCATCGGCAACGACAGAGTCAATGCCGCGTACCAGTCCGAAGACCTCACTAAATCATTCAATCGGTAGTAGCGACGGGCGGTGTGTACAAAGGGCAGGGACGTAATCAACGCGAGCTTATGACTCGCGCTTACTGGGAATTCCTCGTTCATGGGGAACAATTGCAAGCCCCAATCCCTAGCACGAAGGAGGTTCAGCGGGTTACCCCGACCTTTCGGCCTAGGAAGACACGCTGATTCCTTCAGTGTAGCGCGCGTGCGGCCCAGAACATCTAAGGGCATCACAGACCTGTTATTGCTCAATCTCGTGCGGCTAGAAGCCGCCTGTCCCTCTAAGAAGAAAAGTAATCGCTGACAGCACGAAGGATGTCACGCGACTAGTTAGCAGGCTAGAGTCTCGTTCGTTATCGGAATTAACCAGACAAATCGCTCCACCAACTAAGAACGGCCATGCACCACCACCCACCGAATCAAGAAAGAGCTATCAATCTGTCAATCCTTCCGGTGTCCAGGCCTGGTGAGGTTTCCCGTGTTGAGTCAAATTAAGCCGCAGGCTCCACTCCTGGTGGTGCCCTTCCGTCAATTCCTTTAAGTTTCAGCTTTGCAACCATACTTCCCCCGGAACCCAAAAGCTTTGGTTTCCCGGAGGCTGCCCGCCGAGTCATCGGAGGAACTGCGGCGGATCGCTGGCTGGCATCGTTTATGGTTAGAACTAGGGCGGTATCTGATCGCCTTCGAACCTCTAACTTTCGTTCTTGATTAATGAAAACATACTTGGCAAATGCTTTCGCTTCTGTTCGTCTTGCGACGATCCAAGAATTTCACCTCTAACGTCGCAATACGAATGCCCCCGCCTGTCCCTATTAATCATTACCTCGGGTTCCGAAAACCAACAAAATAGAACCGAGGTCCTATTCCATTATTCCATGCACACAGTATTCAGGCGGGCTTGCCTGCTTTAAGCACTCTAATTTGTTCAAAGTAAACGTGCCGGCCCACCGAGACACTCAATAAAGAGCACCCTGGTAGGATTTCAACGGGGTCCGCCTCGGGACGCACGAGCACGCACGAGGCGGTCGCACGCCTTCGGCTCGCCCCACCGGCAGGACGTCCCACGATACATGCCAGTTAAACACCGACGGGCGGTGAACCAACAGCGTGGGACACAAATCCAACTACGAGCTTTTTAACCGCAACAACTTTAATATACGCTATTGGAGCTGGAATTACCGCGGCTGCTGGCACCAGACTTGCCCTCCAATAGATACTCGTTAAAGGATTTAAAGTGTACTCATTCCGATTACGGGGCCTCGGATGAGTCCCGTATCGTTATTTTTCGTCACTACCTCCCCGTGCCGGGAGTGGGTAATTTGCGCGCCTGCTGCCTTCCTTGGATGTGGTAGCCGTTTCTCAGGCTCCCTCTCCGGAATCGAACCCTGATTCCCCGTTACCCGTTACAACCATGGTAGGCGCAGAACCTACCATCGACAGTTGATAAGGCAGACATTTGAAAGATGCGTCGCCGGTACGAGGACCGTGCGATCAGCCCAAAGTTATTCAGAGTCACCAAGGCAAACGGACCGGACGAGCCGACCGATTGGTTTTGATCTAATAAAAGCGTCCCTTCCATCTCTGGTCGGGACTCTGTTTGCATGTATTAGCTCTAGAATTACCACAGTTATCCAAGTAACGTGGGTACGATCTAAGGAACCATAACTGATTTAATGAGCCATTCGCGGTTTCACCTTAATGCGGCTTGTACTGAGACATGCATGGCTTAATCTTTGAGACAAGCATATGACTACTGGCAGGATCAACCAGGGAGCTGCGTCAACTAGAGCTGAGCAGCCGGCCGCCCGGGAGTGTGTCCCGGGGGCCCACGCGAACACGCAAGCGTCCGCTCAATTATTCTGCAAACAGGAGGAGGCTGAGCTCCCCTGCACAACACACCTCGAAACCCTCTCAGGTCCCGGCGGCGCGCAGCGCCGTCCTAAGTACTTGGTCGGGTTCGAGAGAGGCGCAATCGCCCGGAGTTAGGCGAGTAGACGCTTTAGGTGCGACCACCCGTGCTCCCAACTGAGCTTGCCGCTGCCGACAGAGGCCCGGGAGCGTGCTGTTGTGGCATTGCCGGCGGGAGACAACACGCGCCACCTACGGTGACCGGCAGCTCCAACGCCAGCGCCACAGAAGGACAAAAGCCCCACTTGGGTGCCGAAACGAACTCTCCCAGCACAGCGCACGCGCCAACACGTCCGCACAGCTGCGATACAAACCACCTGCGAGAACCGCTGGGGCGACCGAGCAGCAGACGGCGTCGCGGCGCCGAGCGCCGGGCGGCGGCGCATCCTCAGCGCACAAAGTCCTCAATCGGACCAGCACACTGCAGATGGCCACCGCGCTTCGCACCGGGCCCGCGAGGACCTACTGTGGCCGCAAGGCGCCGCGAGCAGGGGGCGCCGGCGCGCAGCTGCGCCGCCTGCCGCGTCCGTCGGCCGGCGCGCCTGCCACTGGCCGCCCCCACCAGCCGGCTGTGGCGCGTGCGCCCACGCACCGCGCTGCCAGCACGCCGGGCGGCCCCCCCTCACCGGCCGGGGACGGTCCCACCCAGCCACCGCCGTGTATCGCCTCACACCCAGATCCCCTTTCACTTTCGTGGGCATGGTGGGTCCCCTTTCACGTTCGTGGGCATGGTGGGTATCCCTGAAACAACCGGTTAATAGCTCGACCGATCGTCGCCAACACTGATTCACCTCTAGCGAGAACAACCGCACCACAACGGGTTACCAGTTGTTCATTTGCGTAACGTCACCAGCAAACGTACACGTCCATCGCCATTTGCAACGAGTATTGCATGCCTGTGTCAGGTGTCACAACACACTACGTCTGCCCACATAGACGCAACAACATGTGCACGCCTAGAGAACACGTGGAAGGTCGACCCCGTACGTATGCGGTGTCCATTGCGCGAACGACTGTCAGCCGGCCTCTGCAGCATGTCGCAGATGTGGAACACGGTGCAACATGCTATCACGGTGTGTGAGAAGAGACGACTACGTCCGAATACACGCTCCACTACATCAACAGACTGCTCATGCTGATCGCCATCCAGGGCGTCCGTTCCTCCCACACGTCTGTATGGCGTACCACACTGCAATCCAGCTCTTATAGGGAGACGACACGTAGCTGCGTGCACAATATTTGGACTGCATGGTCCGCCGTTGCTAGGCGCAGTCGTCATACGGTCACATGTGCCACGATGTATCATTCAGTACATACGGACCAATGTGCAGTACAGTTTGTGGGTTTTGCGTACATCGGCGGACAGGTGACAGGCCGTACCACAACGTAGGCTGAGTACGTCGGCATGCGAAGGGCGTTGAACATGCAAACTTCTCACCGACCAGCTTGCGAAGGCAGGGGGGAAAAGGGGGGGGCGTGTACGTCCTGCTGCTATCCACATTACAGTGTATAGCAGGAGCATGTGGAAAGTCAGCAACACCTGCAAGGTGTTTAACATGACGCGATACACAGGGGACCGGGCAGTGCGAGTAGCGAACTATATTGCGAGGGTTGCGGTTAGGCAACACTACACTAATTTAACGAGTTGCATAACAATTACAGAGCAGGTTCAGCGACAACGTGCGTCAGGTTACGGCGCAATATAGTTTAGGTTACGGCGCACTTTAGGTTAGGTTAAGGCATATTATAGGTTAGGTTAAGGCATATTATAGGTTAGGTTAAGGCATATTATAGGTTAGGTTAAGGCATATTATAGGTTAGGTAAAGGCATATTATAGGTTAGGTAAAGGCATGTTATAGGTTAGGTAAAGGCATATTATAGGTTAGGTAAAGGCATATTATAGGTTAGGTAAAGGCATATTATAGGTTAGGTTAAGGCATATTATAGGTTAGGTTAAGGCATATTATAGGTTAGGTTAAGGCATATTATAGGTTAGGTTAAGGCATATTATAGGTTAGGTTAAGGCATATTATAGGTTAGGTTAAGGCATATTATAGGTTAGGTTAAGGCATATTATAGGTTAGGTTAAGGCATATTATAGGTTAGGTTAAGGCACAACATGGGTTACGTTAAGGCACAACATGGGTTACGTTAAGGCACAACATGGGTTACGTTAAGGCACAACATGGGTTACGTTACGGCACAACATGGGTTACGTTACGGCACAACATGGGTTACGTTACGGCACAACATGGGTTACGTTACGGCACAACATGGGTTACGTTACGGCACAACATGGGTTACGTTACGGCACAACATGGGTTACGTTACGGCACAACATCGGTTACATTACGGCACAACATGGGTTACGTTACGGCACAACATGGGTTACGTTACGGCACAACATGGGTTACGTTAAGGCACAACATCGGTTACGTTACGGCACAACATGGGTTACGTTAAGGCACAACATCGGTTACGTTACGGCACAACATCGGTTACGTTACGGCACAACATCGGTTACGTTACGGCACAACATCGGTTACGTTACGGCACAACATCGGTTACGTTACGGCACAACATCGGTTACGTTACGGCACAACATGGGTTACGTTACGGCACAACATCGGTTACGTTACGGCACTACATGGGTTACGTTACGGCACTACATGGGTTACATTAAGGCACAAATTAGGTTAGGTTAAGGCACAAATTAGGTTAGGTTAAGGCACAAATTAGGTTAGGTTAAGGCACAAATTAGGTTAGGTTAAGGCACAAATTAGGTTAGGTTAAGGCACAAATTAGGTTAGGTTAAGGCACAAATTAGGTTAGGTTAAGGCACAAATTAGGTTAGGTTAAGGCACAAATTAGGTTAGGTTAAGGCACAAATTAGGTTAGGTTAAGGCACAAATTAGGTTAGGTTAAGGCACAAATTAGGTTAGGTTAAGGCACAAATTAGGTTAGGTTAAGGCGCAACGTAGGTTAGGTTAGGGCGCAACGTAGGTTAGGTTAAGGCGCAACGTAGGTTAGGTTAAGGCGCAATGTAGGTTAGGTTAAGGCGCAACGTAGGTTAGGTTAAGGCGCAACGTAGGTTAGGTTAAGGCGCAACGTAGGTTAGGTTAAGGCGCAACGTAGGTTAGGTTAAGGCGCAACGTAGGTTAGGTTAAGGCACAACGTAGGTTAGGTTAAGGCACAACGTAGGTTAGGTTAAGGCACAACGTAGGTTAGGTTAAGGCACAACGTAGGTTAGGTTAAGGCACAACGTAGGTTAGGTTAAGGCACAACGTAGGTTAGGTTAAGGCACAACGTAGGTTAGGTTAAGGCACAACGTAGGTTAGGTTAAGGCACAACGTAGGTTAGGTTAAGGCACAACGTAGGTTAGGTTAAGGCACAACGTAGGTTAGGTTAAGGCACAACGTAGGTTAGGTTAAGGCACAACGTAGGTTAGGTTAAGGCACAATATAGGTTAGGTTAAGGTACGATATAGGTTAGGTTAAGGTATGATATAGGTTAGGTTAAGGTACGATATAGGTTAGGTTAAGGTACGATATAGGTTAGGTTAAGGTACGATATAGGTTAGGTTAAGGTACGATATAGCGTAGGTTCAGATACACATTGTTGTAGGGAAAGGTGTATTGGGGGGGGGGGGGCGGCAGGTTCGTTGATAGTGATTATCGTAATTGGATGCCTGCGGCATTATCCGATTTTTCACGTCAGGATGCACTTTTGGCTCATGACAGGCGGCGCTCCGATTCCATGGTTGTGGCAGATCTGTGTCTTTCATTCCTGCCATTGTTTGTGTGCTGTGACAGGAGGCAGTATTGTGATGTTGGGTGCACCCCTGTGTAGGACATGTGTGGGTGTTCGTGGCTTAGCTGAGCAATGTGCGGATGTCGGAAGGGTGGGATATTGTGTTTTCTGGGTGGACCTCCCGGTCTGGTAATGATAGTGTGGATTGTGTCATGTGGCGGAGAGGATGCACTGGATGTTCTTCCATGCTGGTGGTTAGATATTGTGTGTGTGCCTGTTACAGGCAGAGAGTAGTGTGTGATAAGAGAGTAGTGTGTGATAAGAGTGTCTGGCTGACGTGTGGTTCTCATTGTGTGCAGAGTCTTTCAGCATGTATAGGGACGGTTGTATATATTATCTGTATTCTGATGGCTCTGCATCTATTACTAATCAGTGCCGTGTATACGGTTACTCTGGTTCCAGTCGAAACTGTTCTATCTCTGTACATTAGTGACACTGCGGCTCCACTATGTTGCCGCCCCTGTCGGCCGTTTCCCCCAGTGTATGGCTAATGATTATCAGGAATCAGTCTATTAGTCAATACCGGTAGTGTGACGACGTCAAATGTCCGGGATGGGGGAAGCTACACCCTTCCCGTGGGTCAGGGCCTAGAAAGACTCTTCCCACGCAGGAGACTCGGACTGTCGTTACTCTTCCGGGAAATATATTTGCCCAGCGTTTTTTGCGACTGCGAGTGCAACGCCCACGGGTGCCGACATGGATGGGGCGCTTCCTAGCTGATCGCTCAGCATGAGAATCCGTACAGTGAGCAATGCGATCGCGTCTGTAGCTTGTACGTGGTACAGCTCGCAGCTCATGAATAGGGACAGCGGGAATGTCGCATATTGGAAATATCTCTTTTTTTTTTGTTTTTTTTTTTTTTTTACTTTATTGTTATTTTAAAGCCTGTACAGCAGGCAGGCTGTCAGCAGCATACTACGCTGCTCTTCAGCCATAGAAGGTACAATCAGCAAAAACAGGAGAAAAACATAAAAGTTACAAAACGGTGGGCAATAAACAGGAGACACAGAGAAACAAACACGGAGCCGTTCACACTCGACGATAAGCCACACTGCAAACTGTTGAGACGACGCACAAACACTGAAGGAGACGATGGCACTGGTGAACGATGGAGTGTGACGGTAAACACTGAACACTAAACACGACGGCACACACGATACACTGATGGCGGTGATCTCCGGCGCGCGAATGTCCACTGAGCGTGTGCGAGTCCGGGGACCTGCCAAGAGGGCAACAGGGATGAGGAGGGGGAGAGGGGAGGAAAAGAGGATGCCATGGCTTAGGAGATGGGGACAGGAGGATAGGGACAGGGGAGGGGGGGGCCCGGGGGACGAGGGACGAGAAAAGGAGGAGGGAGGGAAAGGGGAGAGAAGGGAGGGAGGGTGCCCCGAGGAGCAAGCACAGGAGGAGGGTGGGAGGATCAAAGTTGGTAGGAGGGGTAGATGGAGGGGAGGAGGGCATCATCAGGTAGGGGGAGCTGGCGGAAGCCACCTTGGGAGAGGGTAAGGAGGGTGGAGAGATGGAGACCGGGTGGGACGTGGGAGTACAGGCGTGGCAGCGGGCGGGGGTGGGAGAGGATCGGGGAGACGAGCGGGTGAGGAGGATCGAGTTTACGGGAGGTGTATAGGATGCGTATCCTTTCGAGGAAGAGGAGGAGGTGGGGGAAGGGGATAAGGTCATACAGGATCCGCGTGGGGGAAGGGAGACGGATGCGATAGGCAAGGCGGAGAGCATGGCGTTCAAGGATTTGGAGGGATTTATAAAAGGAAGGGGGGGCGGAGATCCAGGCGGGATGGGCGTAACAGAGGATAGGGCGGATGAGGGACTTATAGGTGTGGAGGATGGTGGAGGGGTCCAGACCCCACGTTCGGCCGGAAAGGAGCTTGAGGAGACGGAGTCGGGAACGTGCCTTGGCTTGGATTGTCTGGAGATGGGGAGTCCAGGAGAGGCGACGGTCGAGGGTGACGCCAAGGTACTTAAGGGTGGGGGTGAGAGCGATGGGACGGCCATAAACGGTGAGATAGAAATCAAGGAGGCGGAAGGAGGGAGTGGTTTTGCCTACAATGATCGCCTGGGTTTTGGAAGGATTGACCTTGAGCAACCACTGGTTGCACCAAGCGGTGAACCGGTCAAGATGGGATTGGAGAAGGTGTTGGGAGCGTCGCAGGGTGGGGGCAAGGGCAAGGAAGGCGGTGTCATCGGCAAACTGGAGAAGGTGGACGGGGGGTGACGGCGGTGGCATGTCCGCCGTGTACAACAAGTACAGAAGGGGGGAGAGGACGGAGCCTTGGGGCACACCGGCGGAGGGGAAAAAGGTGTAGGAATCGGTGTTATGGATGGTGACATAGGAAGGACGGCGGGAGAGAAAGGAACCGATCAGACGAACGTAGTTAATGGGAAGGGCGAAGGTTTGGAGCTTGAAGAGGAGACCGGAATGCCATACGCGGTCATATGCGCGTTCGAGGTCAAGAGAGAGGAAGATTGCGGAGCGACGGGAATTGAGCTGTTCGGAAAGGAGATGAGTGAGGTGAAGGAGAAGATCGTCGGAAGAGAAGGACGGCCGAAAGCCACACTGGGTAACGGGGAGGAGGCGGTGCTGGCGGAGATGCTGGTGGATGCGGCGGGTGAGGATAGATTCCAGGACCTTGCTGAAGACCGAGGTAAGGCTGATGGGACGGTAGGAGGAGACGGCGGACGGCGGTTTGCCAGGTTTGAGGAACATGAGGATACGGGAGGTTTTCCACAGGTCGGGGTAGTAACCGGTGGACAGGACTACATTGTAGAGCCTGGCCAGGGTGGAGAGAAAAGAGACAGGAGCTTCACGAAGGTGACGGTAGGTGACACGATCATGACCAGGAGCGGTGTTGCGTTTGGTGCGGAGTGTATTGATGAGATCCTGTGTGGTGATGGGGGCATTAAGGTCCGTGTGTGGAATGTTGTCCAAGTACTGGAAACCAGGAGCGAGGGGAGGGACAGAGGTATCAGTTCGATCGCGGATATCTGGGAAGAGGGAGTAATCGAACTGGGGATCATCAGGGATGGAAAACACATCAGACAGGTAGGAGGCAAAGTGATTGGCCTTACTAAGGGCGTCAGGAAAGGGGCGATCATCGTGGAGAAGAGGATAGTAGGGGGAGGGTTTAGTTCCGGTAAGGCGACGGAAGGCGGTCCAGAACTTGGACGAGTTTAGAGGGAGGGTAGCAGTTAAACGGGTGCATGTCTGTCGCCAGTCCCGGCGTTTCTTGGCCGCGAGCAAATTTCGAATGTGTCGCTGTAGTTGCCGGTGGCGTCGTAGGGTGCCCGGGTCACGCGTGCGGAGGAAGGCACGGTAGAGACGACGGGATTCACGGAGGAGGAGGACGGCCTGTGGTGGTAAGGTAGGACGGTGGGGGTGGATGGCAACAGTAGGGACGTGGGCCTCCACGGCCTCAGACAAGGTCTGCTGGAGAAAGGAGGCGGCATGGGTGACATCATCAGGACGGCGGTAGGCGAGAGGGTGGCTATCGACCTGAGTGGAGAGGGTATCCCGGTAGGCATTCCAGTTGGCACGGGAATAGTCATGGATGTACTTAGGGGGAGGGTCATGACGAGGGTCGGGGCGGGGGCGACGGCCGTCTGAAACGGTGAGGAGGACAGGGAGATGGTCGCTACCAACAGGCTCCAGGACATCCACCGTAATGCGACCAAGGAGGTTGGGGGAGGAGAGGATAACATCGGGAGTGGAGTTGGATTCGGGACGAGTATGCTGGGGGATGGGGATGAGGTCGCCTTGAAGGGAGGAGAGGAACCGATGCCACCGCCGTAACTGGGCAGCGGAGCGACTATGGATGTTGAGGTCGGCGGCGATCACATAGGAGGAGAAGGTACGGTCGATGTGGGAGAGGAAGTCGAAAGGAAGAGGGGCGTTGGGGCGGACATATCTCTTTTTTTTTTTTTTACTTTATTGTCATTTTAATGCCTATACAATAAGCAGGCTGGCAGCAGCACAATACGCTGCTCTTCAGCCAAATGAGACAGAAGCACAAAAAACAGGAGAAAAACAGAAAAGTCACAAAATGGTGGGCGATAAAATAGGAGACACAGAGAGACAAACACGGAGCCGTTCACACTTGACGATAAACCACACTGCAAACTGTTGAGACGACGCACAGATACTGAAGAAGACGATGGCACTGGTGAACAACGGAGCATGACGGGAAACACTGAACACGAAACATGACGGCACACACAAGACACTGATGGCGGCGATCTCCGGCGCGCGAAAGTCCACGTAGCGTGTGCGAGTCCGGGGACCTGCCAAGAGTGGAACATGGGGGAGGTGGGGGGAGAGGGGAGAAAAGGATGCCAACGGCGGGGGAGACGGGGGCAAGAGGGAGAGGGACAGGGGAGGGGAGGCCCGGGGGAGAAGGGGAGAGAAAAGGAGGAGGGAGGGAAAAAGGGAGAGAAGGGAGGGAGGGTGCCCGGAGGAGCAAGCACGGGAGGAGGGCGGGAGGATCAAAGTTGGTAGGAGGGGTAGATGGAGGGGAGGAGGGCATCATCAGGTAGGGGGAGCTGGCGGAAGCCACCTTGGGAGAGGGTAAGGAGGGTGGAGAGATGGAGACCGGGTGGGACATGAGAGTACAGGCGCGGCAGCGGGCGGGGGTGGGAGAGGATCGGGGAGACGAGCGGGTGGGGAGGATCGAGTTTACGGGAGGTGTAGAGGATTCGTATCCTTTCGAGGAAGAGGAGGAGGTGAGGGAAGGAGATAAGATCATACAGGATCCGCGTGGGGGAGGGGAGACGGATGCGATAGGCAAGGCGGAGAGCATGGCGTTCAAGGATTTGGAGGGATTTATAAAAGGAAGGGGGGGCGGAAATCCAGGCGGGATGGGCGTAACAGAGGATAGGGCGGATGAGGGACTTATAGGTGTGTAGGATGGTGGAGGGGTCCAGACCCCACGTACGGCCGGAAAGGAGCTTGAGGAGACGGAGTCGGGAACGTGCCTTGGCTTGGATTGTCTGGAGATGGGGAGTCCAGGAGAGGCGACGGTCGAGGGTGACGCCAAGGTACTTAAGGGTGGGGGTGAGAGCGATAGGACGGCCATAAACGGTGAGATAGAAATCAAGGAGGCGGAAGGAAGGGGTGGTTTTGCCTACAATGATCGCCTGGGTTTTGGAGGGATTGACCTTAAGCAACCACTGGTTGCACCAAGCAGTGAAGCGGTCAAGATGGGATTGGAGAAGGCGTTGGGAGCGTTGTAGGGTGGGGGCAAGAGCAAGGAAGGCAGTGTCATCGGCAAACTGGAGAAGGTGGACGGGGGGTGACGGCGGCGGCATGTCCGCCGTGTACAAAAGGTACAGAAGGGGGGAGAGGACGGAGCCTTGGGGCACACCGGCGGAGGGAAAAAAAGTGTAGGAATCTGTGTTATGGATGGTGACATAGGAAGGACGGCGGGAGAGAAAGGAACCGATCAGACGGACGTAGTTAATGGGAAGGGCAAAGGTTTGGAGCTTGAAGAGGAGACCGGAATGCCAGACACGGTCATAAGCGCGTTCGAGGTCAAGGGAGAGGAAGATGGCGGAGCGACGGGAATTAAGCTGTTCGGAGAGGAGATGAGTGAGGTGAAGGAGAAGATCGTCGGAAGAGAAGGATGGCCGAAAGCCACACTGGGTGACGGGAAGGAGGCGGTGCTGGCGGAGATGCTGATGGATGCGGCGGGTGAGGATAGATTCCAGGACCTTGCTGAAGACCGAGGTAAGGCTGATAGGACGGTAAGAGGAGACGGCGGACGGCGGTTTGCTAGGTTTAAGGAACATGAGGATGCGGGAGGTTTTCCACAGGTCGGGGTAGTAACCGGTGGACAGGACTACATTGTAGAGCCTGGCCAGGGTGGAGAGGAAAGAGACAGGAGCTTCACGAAGGTGACGGTAGGTGGCACGATCGTGACCAGGAGCGGTGTTGCGTTTTGTGCGGAGTGTATCAATGAGATCCTGTGTAGTGATAGGGGTATTGAGTTCCGTGTGTGTAATGTTGTCCAAGTACTGGAAACCAGGAGCGAGGGGAGGGACAGAGGTGTCAGTTCGATCGCGGATATCCGGGAAGAGGGAGTAATCGAACTGAGGATCATCGGGGATGGAGAAAACATCGGAGAGGTAGGAGGCAAAGTGATTGGCCTTACTAAGGGCGTCAGGGAAGGGGTGGTCATCGTGGAGAAGAGGATAGTAGGGGGAGGGTTTAGTTCCGGTAAGGCGACGGAAGGCCGACCAGAACTTGGACGAGTTGATTGGTAGGGTTTCATTCAAACGGGTGCATGTCTGTCGCCAGTCCCGGCGTTTCTTAGCCGCGAGCAAATTACGAACGTGTCGCTGGAGTTGCCGGTGGCGTCGTAGTGTGTCCGGGTCACGCGTGCGGAGGAAGGCACGGTAGAGACGACGGGATTCACGGAGGAGGAGAACGGCCTGCGGGGGTAAGGTAGGACGGTGGGGGTGGATGGCGACAGTAGGAACGTGGGCCTCCACGGCCTCAGACAAGGTCTGCTGGAGAAAGGAGGCGGCATGGGTGACATCGTCAGGGTGGTGGTAAGTGAGAGGGTGGCTATCGACCTGGGTGGAGAGGGTATCCCGGTAGGCATTCCAGTCGGCTCGGGAATAATCGTGGACATACTTAGGGGGAGGATCAGTACGAGGGTCGGGGCGAGGGCGACGACCGTCCGATACGGTGAGGAGGACAGGGAGATGGTCGCTACCAATAGGTTCCAGGACATCCACCGTTATGCGGCCAAGGAGGTTGGGGGAGGAGAGGATAACATCAGGAGTGGAGTTGGATTCGGGACGGGTGTGCTGGGGGATGGGAATGAGGTCGCCTTGAAGGGAGGAGAGGAACCGATGCCACCGCCGTAACTGGGCGGCGGAACGACTATGGATGTTGAGGTCGGCGGCGATCACGTAGGAGGAGAAGGTACGGTCAATGTGGGAGAGGAAGTCGAAGGGAAGAGGGGCGTTAGGGCGGACATAGATGGTGGCGCAGGTAATGGTAAGGCCAGGGAAGAAGAGACTAAGGATCAGGTGTTCGGTGGGGTCGGGAAGGAGAGGTTGGAGCCGAACGGGGAGCTGGCGGTGGTGGCCAATGGCAACTCCGCCACGCGCAACTGGGAGGGGATTATCGGAGCGGTGGAGGAGATAGGGGGAGGTGTGGACGGAGTGGTGGGGTTGGAGGAAGGTTTCATTGAGGAGGAAGGCATCCACACGGTGGGTAGCAAGGGTGTGCAGGAAAAGGTTCTTGTTGGCGGGAAGGGAGCGGATATTGTTGAAAAGGATACGATGCTGTCGTGCCATGATAAGGATTTAGACGAGGGTGTCAAGGCGGGAGAAGGTGAAATGGGCCTGGTTATTGGAATAGGTGGCGTACATTTTAAGGTGGAATATGGAACGGGCGGCGAGGGAGATCTGTTGGAGGGTGTGGGGGCGCTGAAAGGGATGGACGTTTTGGAGGACAATGGTGAGGAACCTGATGATGTCCTCAGCAGTGGGAGGGGGACGAAGGGAATTGCCAGGAGGGGTGGGGGCGTCCAGGGGACGGACAGGGACGGTGAGTTCAGGGGTGGTGGGAGGGGGCCGGGCTTTACACTTTTGGGAGTAGGTAGGGTGGGGGAGGCTGCAGGTATTACAGGAGGGAGGGGATTGGAGGTTGGGGCACTGCCGGAGGAAGTGCGCTTGGCGACAATGCGGGCATGTGGGGGCCTCGCGGCACTCGGCTGTTGTGTGTGCATTATAGCGCAGACATCTCTGGCAGCGCAGGGATTGAGGGGGGGAACGGGAGGGGTCGACTTTGTACCGCTGATTGAAGAGGAGGGCACCCTCCTTCAGGAGACGGTCAATGGAGGGGGCGTCCTCAGAGAACACCCGCATAAGGCGGGTGGGGCCGGTCGCGTTAAAAATGCGGCGGACTGCCCGCACCTCCAGGGTGGGATGGGCCTTCAGCTCCGCCAACACCTCCTCCTCCGTGATCGACGGACTAAGCCGAGTGATCACGGCGGTGAGGGTCGGCGGGCGACGCGGGGGTTGGGGTTGGCGGGTAGGAGATGGGGAGGGAGCAGGGGTGAGGGAGGCGTTAGGGCCAAAACGGGTGATGGGGAGGCGGGAGAGGATGTCAGTATGGAGGGTTGGGCTGGGGGAGGAGATGAGAACGGAATCCCGTCTGGGAGTAAGGAGAGAGATGGGGGCGCCAGGGAAATGTTGGCGGAGGAGGAGGGAGAGATTCCGGGCCTCGAGGAATGAAGGATCGGGACGGGACAGGAGATATTTGTAGAGACCGGGTGGGGAGGAGGAGGAGGAGGAGGAGGAGGAGGAGGAGGAGGAGGGAGCGGGGCCTGGTGGGGAGACGTCCATGGCATTTTGGGGTGGGGATGGGGGGCGGGGTGGAGCCTTTTTATGAGCAGAGGGAGTGGGGGCGGCACTAGGGCGTTTGACAGCGGCAGATGGGCGGGTGGTGACAAGAGGGACGGGAACAATGGGGAGGTGGTGGGAAGGGGCAGGTCCCGGCACGGAT
>NC_064641.1:416185540-416188040 GCF_023864345.2 Schistocerca serialis cubense | reverse complement strand
CACAAAGTCCTCAATCGGACCAGCACACTGCAGATGGCCACCGCGCTTCGCACCGGGCCCGCGAGGACCTACTGTGGCCGCAAGGCGCCGCGAGCAGGGGGCGCCGGCGCGCAGCTGCGCCGCCTGCCGCGTCCGTCGGCCGGCGCGCCTGCCACTGGCCGCCCCCACCAGCCGGCTGTGGCGCGTGCGCCCACGCACCGCGCTGCCAGCACGCCGGGCGGCCCCCCCTCACCGGCCGGGGACGGTCCCACCCAGCCACCGCCGCGTATCGCCTCACACCCAGATCCCCTTTCACGTTCGTGGGCATGGTGGGTCCCCTTTCACGTTCGTGGGCATGGTGGGTATCCCTGAAACAACCGGTTAATAGCTCGACCGATCGTCGCCAACACTGATTCACCTCTAGCGAGAACAACCGCACCACAACGGGTTACCAGTTGTTCATTTGCGTAACGTCACCAGCAAACGTACACGTCCATCGCCATTTGCAACGAGTATTGCATGCCTGTGTCAGGTGTCACAACACACTACGTCTGCCCACATAGATGCAACCTCATGTGCACGCCTAGAGAACACGTGGAAGGTCGACCCCGTACGTATGCGGTGTCCATTGCGCGAACGACTGTCAGCCGGCCTCTGCAGCATGTCGCAGATGTGGAACACGGTGCAACATGCTATCACGGTGTGTGAGAAGAGACGACTACGTCCGAATACACGCTCCACTACATCAACAGACTGCTCATGCTGATCGCCATCCAGGGCGTCCGTTCCTCCCACACGTCTGTATGGCGTACCACACTGCAATCCAGCTCTTATAGGGAGACGACACGTAGCTGCGTGCACAATATTTGGACTGTATGGTCCGCCGTTGCTAGGCGCAGTCGTCATACGGTCACATGTGCCACGATGTATCATTCAGTACATACGGACCAATGTGCAGTACAGTTTGTGGGTTTTGCGTACATCGGCGGACAGGTGACAGGCCGTACCACAACGTAGGCTGAGTACGTCGGCATGCAAAGGGCGTTGAACATGCAAACTTCTCACCGACCAGCTTGCGAAGGCAGGGGGGAAGGGGGGGGGGCATGTACGTCCTGCTGCTATCCACATTACAGTGTATAGCAGGAGCATGTGGAAAGTCAGCAACACCTGCAAGGTGTTTAACATGACGCGATACACAGGGGACCGGGCAGTGCGAGTAGCGAACTATATTGCGAGGGTTGCGGTTAGGCAACACTACACTAATTTAACGAGTTGCATAACAATTACAGAGCAGGTTCAGCGACAACGTGCGTCAGGTTAAGGCGCAATATAGTTTAGGTTACGGCGCACTTTAGGTTAGGTTAAGGCATATTATAGGTTAGGTTAAAGCATATTATAGGTTAGGTTAAGGCATATTATAGGTTAGGTTAAGGCATATTATAGGTTAGGTAAAGGCATATTATAGGTTAGGTAAAGGCATATTATAGGTTAGGTAAAGGCATATTATAGGTTAGGTAAAGGCATATTATAGGTTAGGTAAAGGCATATTATAGGTTAGGTTAAGGCATATTATAGGTTAGGTTAAGGCATATTATAGGTTAGGTTAAGGCATATTATAGGTTAGGTTAAGGCATATTATAGGTTAGGTTAAGGCATATTATAGGTTAGGTTAAGGCATATTATAGGTTAGGTTAAGGCACAACATGGGTTACGTTAAGGCACAACATGGGTTACGTTAAGGCACAACATGGGTTACGTTACGGCACAACATGGGTTACGTTACGGCACAACATGGGTTACGTTACGGCACAACATGGGTTACGTTACGGCACAACATGGGTTACGTTACGGCACAACATGGGTTACGTTACGGCACAACATGGGCTACGTTAAGGCACAACATGGGTTACGTTAAGGCACAACATCGGTTACGTTACGGCACAACATCGGTTACGTTACGGCACAACATCGGTTACGTTACGGCACAACATCGGTTACGTTACGGCACAACATCGGTTACGTTACGGCACAACATCGGTTACATTACGGCACAACATCGGTTACGTTACGGCACAACATGGGTTACGTTATGGCACAACATCTGTTACGTTACGGCACTACATGGGTTACGTTACGGCACTACATGGGTTACATTAAGGCACAAATTAGGTTAGGTTAAGGCACAAATTAGGTTAGGTTAAGGCACAAATTAGGTTAGGTTAAGGCACAAATTAGGTTAGGTTAAGGCACAAATTAGGTTAGGTTAAGGCACAAATTAGGTTAGGTTAAGGCACAAATTAGGTTAGGTTAAGGCACAAATTAGGTTAGGTTAAGGCACAAATTAGGTTAGGTTAAGGCACAAATTAGGTTAGGTTAAGGCACAAATTAGGTTAGGTTAAGGCACAAATTAGGTTAGGTTAAGGCGCAACGTAGGTTAGGTTAAGGCGCAACGTAGGTTAGGTTAAGGCGCAACGTAGGTTAGGTTAAGGCGCAACGTAGGTTAGGTTAAGGCGCAACGTAG
>NC_064641.1:416173040-416180540 GCF_023864345.2 Schistocerca serialis cubense | reverse complement strand
TTCTGAAACCCTCACGGGGACTGGTGCACTTCTTGACGGGACATGGCCCTTTTTCCACCTACTTGTGCAGGACTGGCAAAAGAGAAACAACGGACTGTGACTGCGGCGAGGAAGGATCCCCGGAGCACGCTCTGTGGGACTGCCCACATTTCGCTGATGCACGGGAAGGCAGACTGCCCCCCAACAGAGATGTTCGAGCGCTTCTTCGGAGCAGAGAACACTGGGGAGCGCTCAACAATCTTGCCTCTGCAATAGCTGCTCTGGCTCTAGAACGATACTTGCAAACGAGAGCTCTGGAACTCGTAAGGGAAAGAGCAGGAATGCTCCGAGACCCCGACACGACACCAGAGGCAAGCAGTAATGATACTGACACCGACTCATGGGTCGGGGACGACTAAAAGGCGACTGACTGTAGGCCAAGAACCCGGAACATTCCGGGCTCGACGATGGGCAAGGCCTGGCTAGCCCGAGCCGAGTGCTGTGGACCCTGCTAATCACAGGGGAAACGTGCGCCGGCTGATGCCCATTGTAAGCGGATGCTACGGTGGCACCACCTCCACGCGGTTCCCCGTGGGCACTGGGCGGCAGGCCGCGAGACCTGACGCCCGGTGGCAAAGAGTGCTCCTCTGAGGATATAGAGGGTCCGTACCCCCGCACAATGGTGACGGTGTGGGGGTAGTTTTTCCAAAGACCGCTTCCTGCGGTGGCAACGCTGGGGTAGAGTCGATACTCGTCCTTGGTGGAAGGCAAACATTCTGCTGTACATCAGTACTTTACTAATGGTTCAGTTGTCTCACGGCACTGTTTAGTAAATGATACAGGGCCACATAGATAGATGATATATGCGAATGTCCCTATTCATGAGCTGCGAGCTGTACCACGTACAAGCTACAGACGCGATCGCATTGCTCACTGTACGGATTCACATGCTGAGCCATCAGCTAGGAAGCGCCCCATCCATGTCGGCACCCGTGGGCGTTGCACTCGCAGTCGCAAAAAACGCTGGGCAAATATATTTCTCGGAAGAGTAACGACAGTCCGAGCCTCCTGGCGTTGCACTCGCAGTCGCAAAAAACGCTGGGCACATATATGTCTCGGAAGAGTAACGACAGTCCGAGTCTCCTGCGTGGGAAGAGTCTTTCTAGGCCCTGACCCACGGGAAGGGTGTAGCTTCCCCCATCCCGGACATTTGACGTCGTCACACTATCGGTATTGACTAATAGACTGATTCCTGATAATCATTAGCCATACACTGGGGGAAACGGCAGACAGGGGCGGCAACATAGTGGAGCCGCAGTGTCACTAATGTACAGAGATAGAACAGTTTCGACTGGAACCAGAGTAACCGTATACACGGCACTGATTAGTAATAGATGCAGAGCCATCAGAATACAGATAATATATACAACCGTCCCTATACATGCTGAAAGACTCTGCACACAATGAGAACCACACGTCAGCCAGACACTCTTATCACACACTACTCTCTTATCACACACTACTCTCTGCCTGTAACAGGCACACACACAATATCTAACCACCAGCATGGAAGAACATCCAGTGCATCCTCTCCGCCACATGACACAATCCACACTATCATTACCAGACCGGGAGGTCCACCCAGAAAACACAATATCCCACCCTTCCGACATCCGCACATTGCTCAGCTAAGCCACGAACACCCACACATGTCCTACACAGGGGTGCACCCAACATCACAATACTGCCTCCTGTCACAGCACACAAACAATGGCAGGAATGAAAGACACAGATCTGCCACAACCATGGAATCGGAGCGCCGCCTGTCATGAGCCAAAAGTGCATCCTGACGTGACAAATCGGATAATACCGCAGGCATCCAATTACGATAATCACTATCAACGAACCTGCCGCCCCCCCCCCCAATACACCTTTCCCTACAACAATGTGTATCTGAACCTACGCTATATCGTACCTTAACCTAACCTATATCGTACCTTAACCTAACCTATATCGTACCTTAACCTAACCTATATCGTACCTTAACCTAACCTATATCATACCTTAACCTAACCTATATCGTACCTTAACCTAACCTATATTGTGCCTTAACCTAACCTACGTTGTGCCTTAACCTAACCTACGTTGTGCCTTAACCTAACCTACGTTGTGCCTTAACCTAACCTACGTTGTGCCTTAACCTAACCTACGTTGTGCCTTAACCTAACCTACGTTGTGCCTTAACCTAACCTACGTTGTGCCTTAACCTAACCTACGTTGTGCCTTAACCTAACCTACGTTGTGCCTTAACCTAACCTACGATGTGCCTTAACCTAACCTACGTTGTGCCTTAACCTAACCTACGTTGTGCCTTAACCTAACCTACGTTGTGCCTTAACCTAACCTACGTTGTGCCTTAACCTAACCTACGTTGTGCCTTAACCTAACCTACGTTGTGCCTTAACCTAACCTACGTTGTGCCTTAACCTAACCTACGTTGTGCCTTAACCTAACCTACGTTGCGCCTTAACCTAACCTACGTTGCGCCTTAACCTAACCCACGTTGCGCCTTAACCTAACCTACGTTGCGCCTTAACCTAACCTACGTTGCGCCTTAACCTAACCTAATTTGTGCCTTAACCTAACCTAATTTGTGCCTTAACCTAACCTAATTTGTGCCTTAACCTAACCTAATTTGTGCCTTAACCTAACCTAATTTGTGCCTTAACCTAACCTAATTTGTGCCTTAACCTAACCTAATTTGTGCCTTAACCTAACCTAATTTGTGCCTTAACCTAACCTAATTTGTGCCTTAACCTAACCTAATTTGTGCCTTAATGTAACACATGTAGTGCCGTAACGTAACCCATGTAGTGCCGTAACGTAACCGATGTTGTGCCGTAACGTAACCCATGTTGTGCCGTAACGTAACCGATGTTGTGCCGTAATGTAACCGATGTTGTGCCGTAACGTAACCGATGTTGTGCCGTAACGTAACCGATGTTGTGCCGTAACGTAACCGATGTTGTGCCGTAACGTAACCGATGTTGTGCCGTAACATAACCGATGTTGTGCCTTAACGTAACCCATGTTGTGCCTTAACGTAACCCATGTTGTGCCGTAACGTAACCCATGTTGTGCCGTAACGTAACCCATGTTGTGCCGTAACGTAACCCATGTTGTGCCGTAACGTAACCCATGTTGTGCCGTAACGTAGCCCATGTTGTGCCGTAACGTAAACCATGTTGTGCCGTAACGTAACCCATGTTGTGCCGTAACGTAACCCATGTTGTGCCTTAACGTAACCCATGTTGTGCCTTAACGTAACCCATGTTGTGCCTTAACCTAACCTATAATATGCCTTAACCTAACCTATAATATGCCTTTACCTAACCTATAATATGCCTTTACCTAACCTATAATATGCCTTTACCTAACCTATAATATGCCTTTACCTAACCTATAATATGCCTTTACCTAACCTATAATATGCCTTTACCTAACCTATAATATGCCTTAACCTAACCTATAATATGCCTTAACCTAACCTATAATATGCCTTAACCTAACCTATAATATGCCTTAACCTAACCTATAATATGCCTTAACCTAACCTAAAGTGCGCCGTAACCTAAACTATATTGCGCCTTAACCTGACGCACGTTGTCGCTGAACCTGCTCTGTAATTGTTATGCAACTCGTTAAATTAGTGTAGTGTTGCCTAACCGCAACCCTCGCAATATAGTTCGCTACTCGCACTGCCCGGTCCCCTGTGTATCGCGTCATGTTAAACACCTTGCAGGTGTTGCTGACTTTCCACATGCTCCTGCTATACACTGTAATGTGGATAGCAGCAGGACGTACATGCCCCCCCCCCCTTCCCCCCTGCCTTCGCAAGCTGGTCGGTGAGAAGTTTGCATGTTCAACGCCCTTCGCATGCCGACGTACTCAGCCTACGTTGTGGTACGGCCTGTCACCTGTCCGCCGATGTACGCAAAACCCACAAACTGTACTGCACATTGGTCCGTATGTACTGAATGATACATCGTGGCACATGTGACCGTATGACGACTGCGCCTAGCAACGGCGGACCATACAGTCCAAATATTGTGCACGCAGCTACGTGTCGTCTCCCTATAAGAGCTGGATTGCAGTGTGGTACGCCATACAGACGTGTGGGAGGAACGGACGCCCTGGATGGCGATCAGCATGAGCAGTCTGTTGATGTAGTGGAGCGTGTATTCGGACGTAGTCGTCTCTTCTCACACACCGTGATAGCATGTTGCACCGTGTTCCACATCTGCGACATGCTGCAGAGGCCGGCTGACAGTCGTTCGCGCAATGGACACCGCATACGTACGGGGTCGACCTTCCACGTGTTCTCTAGGCGTGCACATGTAGTTGCGTCTATGTGGGCAGACGTAGTGTGTTGTGACACCTGACACAGGCATGCAATACTCGTTGCAAATGGCGATGGACGTGTACGTTTGCTGGTGACGTTACGCAAATGAACAACTGGTAACCCGTTGTGGTGCGGTTGTTCTCGCTAGAGGTGAATCAGTGTTGGCGACGATCGGTCGAGCTATTAACCGGTTGTTTCAGGGATACCCACCATGCCCACGAACGTGAAAGGGGACCCACCATGCCCACGAACGTGAAAGGGATCTGGGTGTGAGGCGATACGCGGCGGTGGATGGGTGGGACCGTCCCCGGCCGGTGAGGGGGGGCCGCCCGGCGTGCTGGCAGCGCGGTGCGTGGGCGCACGCGCCACAGCCGGCTGGTGGGGGCGGCCAGTGGCAGGCGCGCCGGCCGACGGACGCGGCAGGCGGCGCAGCTGCGCGCCGGCGCCCCCTGCTCGCGGCGCCTTGCGGCCACAGTAGGTCCTCGCGGGCCCGGTGCGAAGCGCGGTGGCCATCTGCAGTGTTCTGGTCCGATTGAGAACTTTGTGCGCTGAGGATGCGCCGCCGCCCGGCGCTCGGCGCCGCGACGCCGTCTGCTGCTCGGTCGCCCCAGCGGTTCTCGCAGGTGGTTTGTATCGCAGCTGTGCGGACGTGTTGGCGCGTGCGCTGTGCTGGGAGAGTTCGCTTCGGCACCTAAGTGGGGCTTTTGTCCTTCTGTGGCGCTGGCGTTGGAGCTGCCGGTCACCGTAGGTGGCGCGTGTTGTCTCCCGCCGGCAATGCCACGACAGCACGCTCCCGGGCCTCTGTCGGCAGCGGCAAGCTCAGTTGGGAGCACGGGTGGTCGCACCTAAAGCGTCTACTCGCCTAACTCCAGGCGATTGCGCCTCTCTCGAACCCGACCAAGTACTTAGGACGGCGCTGCGCGCCGCCGGGACCTGAGAGGGTTTCGAGGTGTGTTGTGCAGGGGAGCTCAGCCTCCTCCTGTTTGCAGAATAATTGAGCGGACGCTTGCGTGTTCGCGCGGGCCCCCGGGACACACTCCCGGGCGGCCGGCTGCTCAGCTCTAGTTGACGCAGCTCCCTGGTTGATCCTGCCAGTAGTCATATGCTTGTCTCAAAGATTAAGCCATGCATGTCTCAGTACAAGCCGCATTAAGGTGAAACCGCGAATGGCTCATTAAATCAGTTATGGTTCCTTAGATCGTACCCACGTTACTTGGATAACTGTGGTAATTCTAGAGGTAATACATGCAAACAGAGTCCCGACCAGAGATGGAAGGGACGCTTTTATTAGATCAAAACCAATCGGTCGGCTCGTCCGGTCCGTTTGCCTTGGTGACTCTGAATAACTTTGGGCTGATCGCACGGTCCTCGTACCGGCGACGCATCTTTCAAATGTCTGCCTTATCAACTGTCGATGGTAGGTTCTGCGCCTACCATGGTTGTAACGGGTAACGGGGAATCAGGGTTCGATTCCGGAGAGGGAGCCTGAGAAACGGCTACCACATCCAAGGAAGGCAGCAGGCGCGCAAATTACCCACTCCCGGCACGGGGAGGTAGTGACGAAAAATAACGATACGGGACTCATCCGAGGCCCCGTAATCGGAATGAGTACACTTTAAATCCTTTAACGAGTATCTATTGGAGGGCAAGTCTGGTGCCAGCAGCCGCGGTAATTCCAGCTCCAATAGCGTATATTAAAGTTGTTGCGGTTAAAAAGCTCGTAGTTGGATTTGTGTCCCACGCTGTTGGTTCACCGCCCGTCGGTGTTTAACTGGCATGTATCGTGGGACGTCCTGCCGGTGGGGCGAGCCGAAGGCGTGCGACCGCCTCGTGCGTGCTCGTGCGTCCCGAGGCGGACCCCGTTGAAATCCTACCAGGGTGCTCTTTATTGAGTGTCTCGGTGGGCCGGCACGTTTACTTTGAACAAATTAGAGTGCTTAAAGCAGGCAAGCCCGCCTGAATACTGTGTGCATGGAATAATGGAATAGGACCTCGGTTCTATTTTGTTGGTTTTCGGAACCCGAGGTAATGATTAATAGGGACAGGCGGGGGCATTCGTATTGCGACGTTAGAGGTGAAATTCTTGGATCGTCGCAAGACGAACAGAAGCGAAAGCATTTGCCAAGTATGTTTTCATTAATCAAGAACGAAAGTTAGAGGTTCGAAGGCGATCAGATACCGCCCTAGTTCTAACCATAAACGATGCCAGCCAGCGATCCGCCGCAGTTCCTCCGATGACTCGGCGGGCAGCCTCCGGGAAACCAAAGCTTTTGGGTTCCGGGGGAAGTATGGTTGCAAAGCTGAAACTTAAAGGAATTGACGGAAGGGCACCACCAGGAGTGGAGCCTGCGGCTTAATTTGACTCAACACGGGAAACCTCACCAGGCCCGGACACCGGAAGGATTGACAGATTGATAGCTCTTTCTTGATTCGGTGGGTGGTGGTGCATGGCCGTTCTTAGTTGGTGGAGCGATTTGTCTGGTTAATTCCGATAACGAACGAGACTCTAGCCTGCTAACTAGTCGCGTGACATCCTTCGTGCTGTCAGCGATTACTTTTCTTCTTAGAGGGACAGGCGGCTTCTAGCCGCACGAGATTGAGCAATAACAGGTCTGTGATGCCCTTAGATGTTCTGGGCCGCACGCGCGCTACACTGAAGGAATCAGCGTGTCTTCCTAGGCCGAAAGGTCGGGGTAACCCGCTGAACCTCCTTCGTGCTAGGGATTGGGGCTTGCAATTGTTCCCCATGAACGAGGAATTCCCAGTAAGCGCGAGTCATAAGCTCGCATTGATTACGTCCCTGCCCTTTGTACACACCGCCCGTCGCTACTACCGATTGAATGATTTAGTGAGGTCTTCGGACTGGTACGCGGCATTGACTCTGTCGTTGCCGATGCTACCGGAAAGATGACCAAACTTGATCATTTAGAGGAAGTAAAAGTCGTAACAAGGTTTCCGTAGGTGAACCTGCGGAAGGATCATTACCGACTAGACTGCATGTCTTTCGATGTGCGTGTCGTGTCGCGCAACACGCTACCTGTACGGCTCGCAGTAGCCGTGCGCCGCGTGCGGAACCACGCGTTCGTCTCAAAACTAACGGCAATGTTGTGTGGTACGAG
>NC_064641.1:416155540-416165540 GCF_023864345.2 Schistocerca serialis cubense | reverse complement strand
TGTGCCTTAACCTAACCTACGTTGTGCCTTAACCTAACCCATGTTGTGCCTTAACCTAACCCATGTTGTGCCTTAACGTAACCCATGTTGTGCCTTAACCTAACCCATGTTGTGCCTTAACGTAACCCATGTTGTGCCTTAACGTAACCCATGTTGTGCCTTAACCTAACCCATGTTGTGCCTTAACCTAACCCATGTTGTGCCTTAACCTAACCCATGTTGTGCCTTAACCTAACCTATAATGTGCCTTAACCTAACCTATAATGTGCCTTAACCTAACCTATAATGTGCCTTAACCTAACCTATAATGTGCCTTAACCTAAACTATATTGCGCCTTAACCTGACGCACGTTGTCGCTGAACCTGCTCTGTAATTGTTATGCAACCCGTTAAAGTAGTGTAGTGTTGCCTAACCGCAACCCTCGCAATATAGTTCGCTACTCGCACTGCCCGGTCCCCTGTGTATCGCGTCATGTTAAACACCTTGCAGGTGTTGCTGACTTTCCACATGCTCATGCTATACACTGTAATGTGGATAGCAGCAGGACGTACATGCCCCCTCCCCTTCCCCCCTGCCTTCGCAAGCTGGTCGGTGAGAAGTTTGCATGTTCAACGCCCTTCGCATGCCGACGTACTCAGCCTACGTTGTGGTACGGCCTGTCACCTGTCCGCCGATGTACGCAAAACCCACAAACTGTACTGCACATTGGTCCGTATGTACTGAATGATACATCGTGGCACATGTGACCGTATGACGACTGCGCCTAGCAACGGCGGACCATACAGTCCAAATATTGTGCACGCAGCTACGTGTCGTCTCCCTATAAGAGCTGGATTGCAGTGTGGTACGCCATACAGACGTGTGGGAGGAACGGACGCCCTGGATGGCGATCAGCATGAGCAGTCTGTTGATGTAGTGGAGTGTGTATTCGGACGTAGTCGTCTCTTCTCACACACCGTGATAGCATGTTGCACCGTGTTCCACATCTGCGACATGCTGCAGAGGCCGGCTGACAGTCGTTCGCGCAATGGACACCGCATACGTACGGGGTCGACCTTCCACGTGTTCTCTAGGCGTGCACATGTTGTAGCGTCTATGTGGGCAGACGTAGTGTGTTGTGACACCTGACACAGGCATGCAATACTCGTTGCAAATGGCGATGGACGTGTACGTTTGCTGGTGACGTTACGCAAATGAACAACTGGTAACCCGTTGTGGTGCGGTTGTTCTCGCTAGAGGTGAATCAGTGTTGGCGACGATCGGTCGAGCTATTAACCGGTTGTTTCAGGGATACCCACCATGCCCACGAACGTGAAAGGGGACCCACCATGCCCACGAACGTGAAAGGGGATCTGGGTGTGAGGCGATACGCGGCGGTGGCTGGGTGGGACCGTCCCCGGCCGGTGAGGGGGGGCCGCCCGGCGTGCTGGCAGCGCGGTGCGTGGGCGCACGCGCTACAGCCGGCTGGTGGGGGCGGCCAGTGGCAGGCGCGCCGGCCGACGGACGCGGCAGGCGGCGCAGCTGCGCGCCGGCGCCCCCTGCTCGCGGCGCCTTGCGGCCAAAGTAGGTCCTCGCGGGCCCGGTGCGAAGCGCGGTGGCCATCTGCAGTGTGCTGGTCCGATTGAGGACTTTGTGCGCTGAGGATGCGCCGCCGCCCGGCGCTCGGCGCCGCGACGCCGTCTGCTGCTCGGTCGCCCCAGCGGTTCTCGCAGGTGGTTTGTATCGCAGCTGTGCGGACGTGTTGGCGCGTGCGCTGTGCTGGGAGAGTTCGCTTCGGCACCCAAGTGGGGCTTTTGTCCTTCTGTGGCGCCGGCGTTGGAGCTGCCGGTCACCGTAGGTGGCGCGTGTTGTCTCCCGCCGGCAATGCCACGACAGCACGCTCCCGGGCCTCTGTCGGCAGCGGCAAGCTCAGTTGGGAGCACGGGTGGTCGCACCTA
The DNA here is from genome assembly GCF_023864345.2 of Schistocerca serialis cubense. Taxonomy (NCBI): domain Eukaryota; kingdom Metazoa; phylum Arthropoda; class Insecta; order Orthoptera; family Acrididae; genus Schistocerca; species Schistocerca serialis. Next base: position 416,163,602 of record NC_064641.1, on the reverse strand, counting down.
AAGCGTCTACTTGCCTAACTCCGGGCGATTGCGCCTCTCTCGAACCCGACCAAGTACTTAGGACGGCGCTGCGCGCCGCCGGGACCTGAGAGGGTTTCGAGGTGTGTTGTGCAGGGGAGCTCAGCCTCCTCCTGTTTGCAGAATAATTGAGCGGACGCTTGCGTGTTCGCGCGGGCCCCCGGGACACACTCCCGGGCGGCCGGCTGCTCAGCTCTAGTTGACGCAGCTCCCTGGTTGATCCTGCCAGTAGTCATATGCTTGTCTCAAAGATTAAGCCATGCATGTCTCAGTACAAGCCGCATTAAGGTGAAACCGCGAATGGCTCATTAAATCAGTTATGGTTCCTTAGATCGTACCCACGTTACTTGGATAACTGTGGTAATTCTAGAGCTAATACATGCAAACAGAGTCCCGACCAGAGATGGAAGGGACGCTTTTATTAGATCAAAACCAATCGGTCGGCTCGTCCGGTCCGTTTGCCTTGGTGACTCTGAATAACTTTGGGCTGATCGCACGGTCCTCGTACCGGCGACGCATCTTTCAAATGTCTGCCTTATCAACTGTCGATGGTAGGTTCTGCGCCTACCATGGTTGTAACGGGTAACGGGGAATCAGGGTTCGATTCCGGAGAGGGAGCCTGAGAAACGGCTACCACATCCAAGGAAGGCAGCAGGCGCGCAAATTACCCACTCCCGGCACGGGGAGGTAGTGACGAAAAATAACGATACGGGACTCATCCGAGGCCCCGTAATCGGAATGAGTACACTTTAAATCCTTTAACGAGTATCTATTGGAGGGCAAGTCTGGTGCCAGCAGCCGCGGTAATTCCAGCTCCAATAGCTTATATTAAAGTTGTTGCGGTTAAAAAGCTCGTAGTTGGATTTGTGTCCCACGCTGTTGGTTCACCGCCCGTCGGTGTTTAACTGGCATGTATCGTGGGACGTCCTGCCGGTGGGGCGAGCCGAAGGCGTGCGACCGCCTCGTGCGTGCTCGTGCGTCCCGAGGCGGACCCCGTTGAAATCCTACCAGGGTGCTCTTTATTGAGTGTCTCGGTGGGCCGGCACGTTTACTTTGAACAAATTAGAGTGCTTAAAGCAGGCAAGCCCGCCTGAATACTGTGTGCATGGAATAATGGAATAGGACCTCGGTTCTATTTTGTTGGTTTTCGGAACCCGAGGTAATGATTAATAGGGACAGGCGGGGGCATTCGTATTGCGACGTTAGAGGTGAAATTCTTGGATCGTCGCAAGACGAACAGAAGCGAAAGCATTTGCCAAGTATGTTTTCATTAATCAAGAACGAAAGTTAGAGGTTCGAAGGCGATCAGATACCGCCCTAGTTCTAACCATAAACGATGCCAGCCAGCGATCCGCCGCAGTTCCTCCGATGACTCGGCGGGCAGCCTCCGGGAAACCAAAGCTTTTGGGTTCCGGGGGAAGTATGGTTGCAAAGCTGAAACTTAAAGGAATTGACGGAAGGGCACCACCAGGAGTGGAGCCTGCGGCTTAATTTGACTCAACACGGGAAACCTCACCAGGCCCGGACACCGGAAGGATTGACAGATTGATAGCTCTTTCTTGATTCGGTGGGTGGTGGTGCATGGCCGTTCTTAGTTGGTGGAGCGATTTGTCTGGTTAATTCCGATAACGAACGAGACTCTAGCCTGCTAACTAGTCGCGTGACATCCTTCGTGCTGTCAGCGATTACTTTTCTTCTTAGAGGGACAGGCGGCTTCTAGCCGCACGAGATTGAGCAATAACAGGTCTGTGATGCCCTTAGATGTTCTGGGCCGCACGCGCGCTACACTGAAGGAATCAGCGTGTCTTCCTAGGCCGAAAGGTCGGGGTAACCCGCTGAACCTCCTTCGTGCTAGGGATTGGGGCTTGCAATTGTTCCCCATGAACGAGGAATTCCCAGTAAGCGCGAGTCATAAGCTCGCGTTGATTACGTCCCTGCCCTTTGTACACACCGCCCGTCGCTACTACCGATTGAATGATTTAGTGAGGTCTTCGGACTGGTACGCGGCATTGACTCTGTCGTTGCCGATGCTACCGGAAAGATGACCAAACTTGATCATTTAGAGGAAGTAAAAGTCGTAACAAGGTTTCCGTAGGTGAACCTGCGGAAGGATCATTACCGACTAGACTGCATGTCTTTCGATGTGCGTGTCGTGTCGCGCAACACGCTACCTGTACGGCTCGCAGTAGCCGTGCGCCGCGTGCGGAACCACGCGTTCGTCTCAAAACTAACGGCAATGTTGTGTGGTACGAGCGCTGAAGCGCTGGAGCGGCTGGCCTGCGGCACCTGGCGCCTGGCGCCGGTTTTGAATGACTTTCGCCCGAGTGGCTGTCCGCTCCGGTGTGGAGCCGTACGACGCCCATCGGCCGTGAGGCCGTTGGACACTGAACGCTGGAACAGGGGCCGCCACACGCCTCAGTCCCGCCTATGCAACTGTCTTGAAAGAGATAGTGGAAACTATGAAAAGATCACCCAGGACGGTGGATCACTCGGCTCGTGGGTCGATGAAGAACGCAGCAAATTGCGCGTCGACATGTGAACTGCAGGACACATGAACATCGACGTTTCGAACGCACATTGCGGTCCATGGATTCCGTTCCCGGGCCACGTCTGGCTGAGGGTCGGCTATGTATACTGAAGCGCGCGGCGTTTGCCCCGCTTCGCAGACCTGGGAGTGTCGTGGCCGCCTGTGGGGCCGGCCGCGTCTCCTTAAACGTGCGATGCGCGCCCGTCGCCTGGCGGTTCGCATACCGGTACTTACTCGGTAGCGTGCACAGCCGGCTGGCGGTGTGGCGTGCGACACCTCGTACAACGACCTCAGAGCAGGCGAGACTACCCGCTGAATTTAAGCATATTACTAAGCGGAGGAAAAGAAACTAACAAGGATTCCCCCAGTAGCGGCGAGCGAACAGGGAAGAGTCCAGCACCGAACCCCGCAGGCTGCCGCCTGTCGTGGCATGTGGTGTTTGGGAGGGTCCACTACCCCGACGCCTCGCGCCGAGCCCAAGTCCAACTTGAATGAGGCCACGGCCCGTAGAGGGTGCCAGGCCCGTAGCGGCCGGTGCGAGCGTCGGCGGGACCTCTCCTTCGAGTCGGGTTGCTTGAGAGTGCAGCTCCAAGTGGGTGGTAAACTCCATCTGAGACTAAATATGACCACGAGACCGATAGCGAAGAAGTACCGTGAGGGAAAGTTGAAAAGAACTTTGAAGAGAGAGTTCAAAAGTACGTGAAACCGTTCTGGGGTAAACGTGAGAAGTCCGAAAGGTCGAACGGGTGAGATTCACGCCCATCCGGCCACTGGCCTCCGCCCTCGGCAGATGGGGCCGGCCGCCCGCGCGGAGCAATCCGCGGCGGGGTCGTGTCCGGTTGCCTTTCCACTCGCCGCGGGGTGGGGCCGTTCCGGTGTGCGGTGGGCCGCACTTCTCCCCTAGTAGGACGTCGCGACCCGCTGGGTGCCGGCCTACGGCCCGGGTGCGCAGCCTGTCCTTCCGCGGGCCTCGGTTCGCGTCTGTTGGGCAGAGCCCCGGTGTCCTGGCTGGCTGCCCGGCGGTATATCTGGAGGAGTCGATTCGCCCCTTTGGGCGCTCGGGCTCCCGGCAAGCGCGCGCGGTTCTTCCCGGATGACGGACCTACCTGGCCCGGCCCCGGACCCGCGCCGCTGTTGGCTCGGGATGCTCTCGGGCGGAATAATCGCTCCCGTCAGCGGCGCTTCAGCTTTGGACAATTTCACGACCCGTCTTGAAACACGGACCAAGGAGTCTAACATGTGCGCGAGTCATTGGGCTGTACGAAACCTAAAGGCGTAATGAAAGTGAAGGTCTCGCCTTGCGCGGGCCGAGGGAGGATGGGGCTTCCCCGCCCTTCACGGGGCGGCGGCCTCCGCACTCCCGGGGCGTCTCGTCCTCATTGCGAGGTGAGGCGCACCTAGAGCGTACACGTTGGGACCCGAAAGATGGTGAACTATGCCTGGCCAGGACGAAGTCAGGGGAAACCCTGATGGAGGTCCGTAGCGATTCTGACGTGCAAATCGATCGTCGGAGCTGGGTATAGGGGCGAAAGACTAATCGAACCATCTAGTAGCTGGTTCCCTCCGAAGTTTCCCTCAGGATAGCTGGTGCTCGTACGAGTCTCATCCGGTAAAGCGAATGATTAGAGGCCTTGGGGCCGAAACGACCTCAACCTATTCTCAAACTTTAAATGGGTGAGATCTCCGGCTAGCTTGATATGCTGAAGCCGCGAGCAAACGACTCGGATCGGAGTGCCAAGTGGGCCACTTTTGGTAAGCAGAACTGGCGCTGTGGGATGAACCAAACGCCGAGTTAAGGCGCCCGAATCGACGCTCATGGGAAACCATGAAAGGCGTTGGTTGCTTAAGACAGCAGGACGGTGGCCATGGAAGTCGGAATCCGCTAAGGAGTGTGTAACAACTCACCTGCCGAAGCAACTAGCCCTGAAAATGGATGGCGCTGAAGCGTCGTGCCTATACTCGGCCGTCAGTCTGGCAGTCATGGCCGGTCCTTGCGGCCGGCCGCGAAGCCCTGACGAGTAGGAGGGTCGCGGCGGTGGGCGCAGAAGGGTCTGGGCGTGAGCCTGCCTGGAGCCGCCGTCGGTGCAGATCTTGGTGGTAGTAGCAAATACTCCAGCGAGGCCCTGGAGGGCTGACGCGGAGAAGGGTTTCGTGTGAACAGCCGTTGCACACGAGTCAGTCGATCCTAAGCCCTAGGAGAAATCCGATGTTGATGGGGGCCGTCATAGCATGATGCACTTTGTGCTGGCCCCCGTTGGGCGAAAGGGAATCCGGTTCCTATTCCGGAACCCGGCAGCGGAACCGATACAAGTCGGGCCCCTCTTTTAGAGATGCTCGTCGGGGTAACCCAAAAGGACCCGGAGACGCCGTCGGGAGATCGGGGAAGAGTTTTCTTTTCTGCATGAGCGTTCGAGTTCCCTGGAATCCTCTAGCAGGGAGATAGGGTTTGGAACGCGAAGAGCACCGCAGTTGCGGCGGTGTCCCGATCTTCCCCTCGGACCTTGAAAATCCGGGAGAGGGCCACGTGGAGGTGTCGCGCCGGTTCGTACCCATATCCGCAGCAGGTCTCCAAGGTGAAGAGCCTCTAGTCGATAGAATAATGTAGGTAAGGGAAGTCGGCAAATTGGATCCGTAACTTCGGGATAAGGATTGGCTCTGAGGATCGGGGCGTGTCGGGCTTGGTCGGGAAGTGGGTCAGCGCTAACGTGCCGGGCCTGGGCGAGGTGAGTGCCGTAGGGGTGCCGGTAAGTGCGGGCGTTTAGCGCGGGCGTGGTCTGCTCTCGCCGTTGGTCGGCCTCGTGCTGGCCGGCGGTGCAGGATGCGCGCGCCTGCGCGGCGTTCGCGCCCCGGTGCTTCAACCTGCGTGCAGGATCCGAGCTCGGTCCCGTGCCTTGGCCTCCCACGGATCTTCCTTGCTGCGAGGCCGCGTCCGCCTTAGCGTGCTCCTCCGGGGGCGCGCGGGTGCGCGGATTCTCTTCGGCCGCCATTCAACGATCAACTCAGAACTGGCACGGACTGGGGGAATCCGACTGTCTAATTAAAACAAAGCATTGCGATGGCCCTAGCGGGTGTTGACGCAATGTGATTTCTGCCCAGTGCTCTGAATGTCAACGTGAAGAAATTCAAGCAAGCGCGGGTAAACGGCGGGAGTAACTATGACTCTCTTAAGGCGGCCAAGTGGCGGCGGGGTGGCTGCATCTGGACTTGGCTTTTCGAAGTGCGGTCTTGATGTAGTCGTGCTGCTGCTGCGAGGTGCCTTCCTTGGGTTATGGTTACAGGGAGAGTGATGCGCAATACATGGGCCTAGCCCTCTTAGCCTCTCCTCTCCTGCGGTCTTCTCCCCTTCTCGTGGGCCCGCTGATTTTCGCAGAGTGGAAGACCGCACCAGGGGCTTGGGGGGGTTACCAGCCCCCCCTCGCATTATCCCTTTTTTAGTTGGGGGCAGCAATCAAGAAAATAAAAGTGGTGGCCCTCCCGCTGAAGGCGCCACCCCAGCTTCCCCAGCACCTAGCCGGCCAACCGGCCGTGCCGAAAATCTTGTAACTTTAGCAGCTATCTACACCTGTAGTGAGTGCCACCGCAGTTTCACCACCAAGAACGGTCTCGGGGTCCATCGCCGCCGCCAACACCTAGCGGCCGTCAACGCGGAGATCGTCACGGAGAGGCATCGCGCGAGGTGGACGGAGGAAGAAGTCCTGTCGCTCGCCAAGGCAGAGGCCGAACTGTTCCTTGAGAGGGACGCCCGGTTCTTCTTCGTTAATCAAGAGCTTATCAGGACGTTCCCCGACCGAACGCTTGAGGCAATCAAGTGCCGACGGCGGCAAGCTGCCCACAAGCAGCTAGTCCGCCAATTCATGGAGGCGCTTGAGATCGGTCGGGGGGAAGAGCCGGCGTCCCGCCGGGGAGCAGCGAGCCCGCTGCCTGACGCGGGCGAGGCCGCTGCGCCGCCCGTCGACGCAGCCGAGGACTTCGCGGCCGACACCACCGGGCCGCCGCCGGAGGGGCCGACTGACGCCGCCATCTGGGAGCATCTGGCGGGGCTACCCGCTTCCGCCCAGCGTTTCTCTGCCCTGGATCGTGTCATAGGTCTGGGGCGGGGCACGCCGCCCGATGTCATCCTGGGCATGCTCCCGGATGCCCTTGCGTCGGTCGGGTCCAGAGGGGAGAGATCGATCACCAGGACACAGCGGCCGCGCCAACCATCGAAGCGGTCGCCTGCCGCGCCGCCGACGCAGAAGCGCAAGCGGCGCCGCTGGGAGTACGCGAGAACGCAGGATGCCTTCCGACGGTCGCGTGCACGTTGCGTGCGCGGCCTCTTGGATGGCACCCTGCTCCAGCCGCCACCTGCCATCCCTGGTCTGCTGGACTTCTGGGCGGACCTCTTCACAAAGAAGCCCGTCTCCACCGCGGGCTTCATTCGTGACCGCCTCCTCCCGCACTCGGAGCCTGTCGCTCTTGAGTGCCTATGGGGGCCGGTCACACATGAGGAGGTCGCCGCCGCGTTGCCGCCCAGGGGATCAGCGGCCGGGCCGGACGGCCTTACCCCAGCGGAGTTGCGGCGCCTGCCGCACGAAGTCCTGGTGAAAGTGATGAATCTCTTCCTTCTGGCCCGCGCCCTCCCGGAACGCCTGCTTCGCGCGCGGACGTCCCTTCTCCCGAAAACGGCTGCACCAACATCCCCCGCTGACTTTCGCCCCATTACGGTCTGCTCGGTGTTGGCGCGGACCTTTCACAAGGTTCTCGCGTCACGCCTGATGCGCGCTTGTGCTGTGGACGAACGTCAGCGGGCATTCATCCCTCGGGATGGGATGTTGGAAAATACTTTCATCTTGGACACTGCTCTCACCGACGCAGTTCGCTCCTGCCGCTCTGTCTTTGTGGCATCGATCGACGTTTCGAAGGCATTCGATTCGGTGGATCATGCTGCCCTTCGCCCCGTGCTGAAGGCGCATGGCCTACCGGATTGCTTTGTCGAGTACGTCGAGCGGTGCTACGAGGGCAGCACGACAGTGATAGCGGACGGCGCCGGCGTGGGCGTGTCTGTGCAGCCAGCACGGGGCGTTCGCCAGGGCGATCCCCTCTCCCCCCTCCTGTTCAACTTTGCGGTGGACTACGTTTTAGGCCAACTGCCCTCCCACATCGGAGCTCGGATCCTCGGTCGCAGAGTCAACGCTGCGGCCTTTGCAGATGACGTCTTGCTGTTTGCAGCGACCCCGAGGGGCTTGCAGTCCCTCATCGACGCAGCTACCGCAGCCCTCGCCCACCTGGGGCTGCAGATCAACGCCCGGAAATGTTTCACCCTCGCCTTAGTCGCGTCAGGGCGCGAGAAGAAGGTGAAGGTGGACAGCAATGTCACCTTCACAGCAGGCAATACCACCATGCCTGCCCTGCGTGTGGGTGAAACCTTCCGGTACCTGGGGCTGCAATTTTCCACGGCGGGTCGCTGCGTCTTCAATCCACGTCGCCACCTGGTGGAGCAGCTTGACGTCATCTCCCGAGCTCCGCTGAAGCCGCAAC
>NC_064641.1:416145540-416150540 GCF_023864345.2 Schistocerca serialis cubense | reverse complement strand
TACCTTAACCTAACCTATATCGTACCTTAACCTAACCTATATCGTACCTTAACCTAACCTATATCGTACCTTAACCTAACCTGTATCGTACCTTAACCTAACCTATATCGTACCTTAACCTAACCTATATCGTACCTTAACCTAACCTACGTTGTGCCTTAACCTAACCTACGTTGTGCCTTAACCTAACCTACGTTGTGCCTTAACCTAACCTACGTTGTGCCTTAACCTAACCTACGTTGTGCCTTAACCTAACCTACGTTGTGCCTTAACCTAACCTACGTTGTGCCTTAACCTAACCTACGTTGTGCCTTAACCTAACCTACGTTGTGCCTTAACCTAACCTACGTTGTGCCTTAACCTAACCTACGTTGTGCCTTAACCTAACCTACGTTGTGCCTTAACCTAACCTACGTTGTGCCTTAACCTAACCTACGTTGTGCCTTAACCTAACTTACGTTGTGCCTTAACCTAACCTACGTTGTGCCTTAACCTAACCTACGTTGTGCCTTAACCTAACCCATGTTGTGCCTTAACGTAACCCATGTTGTGCCTTAACCTAACCCATGTTGTGCCTTAACGTAACCCATGTTGTGCCTTAACGTAACCCATGTTGTGCCTTAACCTAACCCATGTTGTGCCTTAACCTAACCCATGTTGTGCCTTAACCTAACCCATGTTGTGCCTTAACCTAACCCATGTTGTGCCTTAACCTAACCCATGTTGTGCCTTAACCTAACCCATGTTGTGCCTTAACCTAACCTATAATGTGCCTTAACCTAACCTATAATGTGCCTTAACCTAACCTATAATGTGCCTTAACCTAACCTATAATGTGCCTTAACCTAAACTATATTGCGCCTTAACCTGACGCACGTTGTCGCTGAACCTGCTCTGTAATTGTTATGCAACCCGTTAAAGTAGTGTAGTGTTGCCTAACCGCAACCCTCGCAATATAGTTCGCTACTCGCACTGCCCGGTCCCCTGTGTATCGCGTCATGTTAAACACCTTGCAGGTGTTGCTGACTTTCCACATGCTCATGCTATACACTGTAATGTGGATAGCAGCAGGACGTACATGCCCCCTCCCCTTCCCCCCTGCCTTCGCAAGCTGGTCGGTGAGAAGTTTGCATGTTCAACGCCCTTCGCATGCCGACGTACTCAGCCTACGTTGTGGTACGGCCTGTCACCTGTCCGCCGATGTACGCAAAACCCACAAACTGTACTGCACATTGGTCCGTATGTACTGAATGATACATCGTGGCACATGTGACCGTATGACGACTGCGCCTAGCAACGGCGGACCATACAGTCCAAATATTGTGCACGCAGCTACGTGTCGTCTCCCTATAAGAGCTGGATTGCAGTGTGGTACGCCATACAGACGTGTGGGAGGAACGGACGCCCTGGATGGCGATCAGCATGAGCAGTCTGTTGATGTAGTGGAGCGTGTATTCGGACGTAGTCGTCTCTTCTCACACACCGTGATAGCATGTTGCACCGTGTTCCACATCTGCGACATGCTGCAGAGGCCGGCTGACAGTCGTTCGCGCAATGGACACCGCATACGTACGGGGTCGACCTTCCACGTGTTCTCTAGGCGTGCACATGTTGTTGCGTCTATGTGGGCAGACGTAGTGTGTTGTGACACCTGACACAGGCATGCAATACTCGTTGCAAATGGCGATGGACGTGTACGTTTGCTGGTGACGTTACGCAAATGAACAACTGGTAACCCGTTGTGGTGCGGTTGTTCTCGCTAGAGGTGAATCAGTGTTGGCGACGATCGGTCGAGCTATTAACCGGTTGTTTCAGGGATACCCACCATGCCCACGAACGTGAAAGGGGACCCACCATGCCCACGAACGTGAAAGGGGATCTGGGTGTGAGGCGATACGCGGCGGTGGCTGGGTGGGACCGTCCCCGGCCGGTGAGGGGGGGCCGCCCGGCGTGCTGGCAGCGCGGTGCGTGGGCGCACGCGCTACAGCCGGCTGGTGGGGGCGGCCAGTGGCAGGCGCGCCGGCCGACGGACGCGGCAGGCGGCGCAGCTGCGCGCCGGCGCCCCCTGCTCGCGGCGCCTTGCGGCCAAAGTAGGTCCTCGCGGGCCCGGTGCGAAGCGCGGTGGCCATCTGCAGTGTGCTGGTCCGATTGAGGACTTTGTGCGCTGAGGATGCGCCGCCGCCCGGCGCTCGGCGCCGCGACGCCGTCTGCTGCTCGGTCGCCCCAGCGGTTCTCGCAGGTGGTTTGTATCGCAGCTGTGCGGACGTGTTGGCGCGTGCGCTGTGCTGGGAGAGTTCGCTTCGGCACCCAAGTGGGGCTTTTGTCCTTCTGTGGCGCCGGCGTTGGAGCTGCCGGTCACCGTAGGTGGCGCGTGTTGTCTCCCGCCGGCAATGCCACGACAGCACGCTCCCGGGCCTCTGTCGGCAGCGGCAAGCTCAGTTGGGAGCACGGGTGGTCGCACCTAAAGCGTCTACTTGCCTAACTCCGGGCGATTGCGCCTCTCTCGAACCCGACCAAGTACTTAGGACGGCGCTGCGCGCCGCCGGGACCTGAGAGGGTTTCGAGGTGTGTTGTGCAGGGGAGCTCAGCCTCCTCCTGTTTGCAGAATAATTGAGCGGACGCTTGCGTGTTCGCGCGGGCCCCCGGGACACACTCCCGGGCGGCCGGCTGCTCAGCTCTAGTTGACGCAGCTCCCTGGTTGATCCTGCCAGTAGTCATATGCTTGTCTCAAAGATTAAGCCATGCATGTCTCAGTACAAGCCGCATTAAGGTGAAACCGCGAATGGCTCATTAAATCAGTTATGGTTCCTTAGATCGTACCCACGTTACTTGGATAACTGTGGTAATTCTAGAGCTAATACATGCAAACAGAGTCCCGCAGACGGCATTGTGGCGGAGGTGGTGCAGTTCCTGGCACCTCAACTGGTGGCACCATTAACCCAGTTATACAATGAATGCCTAAGACAAGAAAAATTTCCGAAAATCTGGAAAGAAGCAAATGTTGTTATAATAAAAAAGGGACCCAACAAGGACCCAGCGGATGTTAAGTCGTATAGGCCAATTTGCCTATTGAACATCCTTGGGAAATTATTTGAGAAACTGCTAGCTGACAGATTGACTGCACACCGAGTGCTGTGTGGGATGAGTGGCAGGCAGTTCGGCTTCAGGCCGGGCAGATCGGCAACTGATGCGATCGCTCTGGCGGCCGAGGTCTGCGACTCTACCCCATACAAGTACGTTGTTGGCATCATGGTTGACATCAGTGGCGCCTTTGACAACCTGTGGTGGCCTTCGCTCTTCTCCTGCTTGCGGGAGAAAGAGTGTCCAGGGTCGCTATATGGTTGCCTGAGGAGCTATTGTGAAGGGCGGGAGGTCTGGCTATCATCCCCTAGCGGCAGAGTAGGAAAATCCATAACTAAAGGATGTCCCCAGGGCTCCGTACTAGGTCCCCTGTTCTGGGACATCCATATGGAACCACTTTTGGACAAATTAGAACAGAGTGAAGATGTGCTAGAGGTGATAGCCTATGCGGATGACCTCCTCTTGCTGGTCGGCGGCCGAAGCCGCGAAGACATCGAACCAAAAATAGACAGAGCGATGACCGAATTACAACTGTGGTGCACAAATACTAAGATGACGATCTCACCGACCAAATCGACTTACTTATTACTGAAAGGACAGCTGGCGAGGAACCCTACAGTCAGAATAGGAGGCTCACCAGTAATAAGACGACAAGAGACTCGCTACCTAGGCGTCATCATCGATGAAAGGTGGAACTTTGGAAAGCACATTGAGTCCGTATCCCAAAAAGCATTACAATTATTAAACAATCTCATATCAATCGGTCATAAACGATTTCATCTTCCACCTCACCTAATCAAGTTGTATCATAACAGTATACTAGCATCAGTAGTGGGTTACGGATCGGGAGTCTGGGCACATAGGCTCACAAGGGTGATGCCTGCCATGGCAGTGAGAAGAGTACAGAGAAACATGCTTCTAAGATCCATAGGGGCGTATAGAACTTCTCCAGGAAGTGCACTCTTAGTAATAATGGGGCTCTGTCCTTTAGATATCAAAATTCGTGAACAAGCGGCTTGGTACTGGGTCAAAAAGGGGAACAACGTGAAAACAGAAAACATCATGGGAATACCGGTAATAGATAAGAAAGAAATACGTAGAAAGGGCGAGGACCTATGGCAAAGGTCTTGGGAAACAGATGAAACAGGCAGAAGAACCTTTGAGTTCTTGCCAGACGTAAAAGAAAGATTGGGGATAAAGTACTTTGAGCCAACACGGGGTTTAATACACTTTCTCACTGGTCATGGGCCCTACCCGACATACTTGTGTCGGTTTGGGAAAAAGGCTACACCCGAGTGTGACTGTGGTGCTTCGGAGGGCACTCCCGACCATGTGGTTTATGAGTGCCCCCTTTTCGATGATGTAGCAATGACGCTGAGACAACAACTTCCGCACAATAATACATACGACCTATTAAGACAAAAAGAAACTTTCGAAACTTTAAACAAATTGGCAGACGAGGTTTCACGGAAAGTATTAACGGCATATCTGAGTGATTTACACGTTTAGGACATTTACCAAATGTGTCCCACTAGGGGATACATGAGGGTAGTTCACGATTAGTGACATTTTACCGAACGCGACAATTACCCTCATCCTATACCGCCTGTACGTGGACTGGTCGACTTCATGAGTTGCAATCCGCCACGTGCAGGACTAGGGGGATGGGGGTTCCCGAATGAAGACCAAAGCACCGGAATTGACGTAGGTTAGTAATAGTTGTAGCTTTAGATATAGATACTAAGTTAGGAACCTGCAGCGACAAACAGTCCTGGCCAGCCCAGTGTCAGGGGCACGCTCATCGGGATTAGCTCGATGAGCAAGGCCACAGTAGTAGGTTTATATCTATGCTGACACACCTGTAACGCTGCAGGCAGTTAGAAATTAACCAGTAGGAAATATTAAGTAAGTAGATTTTA